>NC_134878.1:51347380-51379880 GCF_041734735.1 Babylonia areolata
TAGCTGACATACAAGTGGATGTGGGAGTTATACCAGACATACAAGTGGACGTGGGAGTGGTAGCAGACATACAAGTGGATGTGGGAGTTGTAGCAGACATACAAGTGGATGTGGGAGTTGTAGCTGACATACAAGTGGACGTGGGAGTTATACCAGACATACAAGTGGACGTGGGAGTGGTAGCAGACATACAAGTGGATGTGGGAGTGGTAGCTGACATACAAGTGGATGTGGGAGTTATACCAGACATACAAGTGGACGTGGGAGTGGTAGCAGACATACAAGTGGACGTGGGAGTTGTAGCAGACATACAAGTGGACGTGGGAGTTGTAGCTGACATACAAGTGGACGTGGGAGTGGTAGCAGACATACAAGTGGATGTGGGAGTTGTAGCTGACATACAAGTGGACGTGGGAGTGGTAGCAGACATACAAGTGGATGTGGGAGTTGTAGCAGACATACAAGTGGACGTGGGAGTTATAGCAGACATACAAGTGGACGTGGGAGTGGTAGCAGACATACAAGTGGATGTGGGAGTTGTAGCAGACATACAAGTGGACGTGGGAGTTATAGCAGACATACAAGTGGATGTGGGAGTTGTAGCTGACATACAAGTGGACGTGGGAGTTATAGCAGACATACAAGTGGACGTGGGAGTTATAGCAGACATACAAGTGGATGTGGGAGTTGTAGCTGACATACAAGTGGATGTGGGAGTTGTAGCAGACATACAAGTGGACGTGGGAGTTATAGCAGACATACAAGTGGATGTGGGAGTTGTAGCTGACATACAAGTGGACGTGGGAGTTATAGCTGACATACAAGTGGATGTGGGAGTTGTAGCTGACATACAAGTGGACGTGGGAGTTGTAGCAGACATACAAGTGGATGTGGGAGTTGTAGCTGACATACAAGTGGACGTGGGAGTGGTAGCAGACATACAAGTGGATGTGGGAGTTATACCAGACATACAAGTGGACGTGGGAGTTGTAGCTGACATACAAGTGGATGTGGGAGTGGTAGCAGACATACAAGTGGACGTGGGAGTTGTAGCTGACATACAAGTGGATGTGGGAGTGGTAGCAGACATACAAGTGGACGTGGGAGTTGTAGCTGACATACAAGTGGATGTGGGAGTGGTAGCAGACATACAAGTGGACGTGGGAGTTGTAGCTGACATACAAGTGGATGTGGGAGTGGTAGCAGACATACAAGTGGACGTGGGAGTTGTAGCTGACATACAAGTGGATGTGGGAGTTATACCAGACATACAAGTGGACGTGGGAGTGGTAGCAGACATACAAGTGGATGTGGGAGTTGTAGCAGACATACAAGTGGATGTGGGAGTTATACCAGACATACAAGTGGACGTGGGAGTGGTAGCAGACATACAAGTGGATGTGGGAGTTGTAGCAGACATACAAGTGGATGTGGGAGTTGTAGCAGACATACAAGTGGATGTGGGAGTTATACCAGACATACAAGTGGACGTGGGAGTTGTAGCAGACATACAAGTGGATGTGGGAGTTATAGCAGACATACAAGTGGATGTGGGAGTTATACCAGACATACAAGTGGACGTGGGAGTGGTAGCAGACATACAAGTGGATGTGGGAGTTGTAGCAGACATACAAGTGGATGTGGGAGTTGTAGCAGACATACAAGTGGATGTGGGAGTTGTAGCTGACATACAAGTGGACGTGGGAGTTGTAGCTGACATACAAGTGGATGTGGGAGTTGTAGCAGGCATACAAATGAACGTGGGAGTTATAGCAGCTGACATACAAGTGGACGTGGGAGTTATAGCAGCTGACATACAAGTGGACGTGGAAGTTGTAGCAGGCATACAAGTGGATGTGGGAGTTGTAGCAGGCATACAAGTGGATGTGGGAGTTGTAGTGGATGTGGGAGTTGTAGCAGACATACAAGTTGATGTGGGAGTTGTAGTGGATGTGGGAGTTGTAGCAGACATACAAGTTGATGTGGGAGTTGTAGCTGACATACAAGTGGATGTGGGAGTTATAGCAGGCATGTCGCTGTGGGATATAAGGAGTTAAAAATAAAAACCTGATGCAGATATGCCAAAATAGAAATCTGTATAATACAGAAGCGTTCACACCTTTTTTCTTTTTGGGGGGAGGGGAGGTGTGGTTTGGTTGTTGTTGTTTTCGTTTTTGTTTTGTTTTGCTTTGTTTTACTTTATTACAGTTTTATTATTTCATCAACGTTGCAGGAAAGAAACAAATGAAAATGGAAAAACGGGTAACAAACGTATCAACAAAACTTCAAAGTTAACAACTTTTTTTTTCAAAGGATAGAAAGTTTGAAAGGCACATGAATGCGCACACAAAAAAAACAACAACAAACACTCAAAAAATGTGCATTGAATATGAAATGCTATCTTGTACATGAAATAATGAACCTAGTCTTTTCACATGAATGTTCAGCATAACATATACATCAGATATATACATATACATACCCATCACCATGTACACACACCATTTCTTTTTCTTCCACAATTGGCTTGGATTTTTTTTTTTTCCATAATATATATGAGTATAGTTTTGTTTGTAATTTTCTATAGTTTCAATAAATTCCTTATAGTAATAATAATAATAATAATAATAATGGATACTTATATAGCACACTACCTGCAGTCGCCAGTATCTTTTCCCCCCTCCACTAGACCTTGAGTGGTGGTCTAGTCATTCGGATGAGACGATAAACCAAAGTCTCATGTGCAGCATGCATTTAGCACACATAAAAGAACCCACAGCAACAAAAGCATTGTCCCTGGCAAAATTCTGTAGAAAAATCCGCTTTGATAGGAAAACACATAAATTGCAGGCAGAAAAAAATACTCCAGAAATGGGTGGCGCTGTCAGTATAGTGGCGCGCTCTCCCTGGGGAGAGCAGCCCGAATTTCGCACAGAGAAATCTGATGTGACAAAAAGAATTTATACAATACAATGCCATTTTAAGTTGACATGTACAAAAGACCAGAGAGAAGTGGATCCCACCAACCTGAAGACACAGTAGCAGAGGACCCCAGAGCCCACCAACACCACGAGAAGACCCACCACAACACCCACAATCACTCCTGTACTGCCAGCTGCTGACAACAAAGGAAACAAAAAAAGACACTAGAAAAGACCATAAGATTGCTCAGACACATAAGAGCATAGCTGCGGGGCATGGACAGTGATTATAGGCTCTAGCGCTGATGACACTGTTCAATGCTATTCTAAAAGAAAAAATACACTCAGATATGGCATACATGTGTATGTGCACGTGACTGGAGTGTGGCTGAATGGCACAGGAGTGATGAGCACCTGAAGGTGTCGGTCAGTCAGCTTTACCTAGGTAGGCAGCCTGTTGTGCAAATGACTGTGTTTGTAAAGAGCTTAGGCTATGGTCTTCTGAGTCTGACCAAAGATAGGCAATATATAAAGTATCAATAATAATAATAATAATCATGATCTCTCTTCATGGGCTGTGATGGCCATGTTCACTCGTATACATGTATAAGTGGGTTTTGACATGCATGACCACTTTTACCTCACCATATAGGCAGCCATACTCCCATTTTCAGAGGTGATAATAATAATAATAATAATAATAATAATAATAATAATGATGATGATGATGATGATGATGATTCAGTGCAGTATCACAGGTGGGGGTGACTAATTCTTTTCACACTGAAAAGTTTGCAGAAAAGGCCACTCAACTCACTGGATCCTCCAACCAACCACCCCGTCAGCTGAAACAACGCTCACTTCAGCGCCTCAAGCCAGCACATTGTCAGCCGCACAGACTTTCCCTTCAAATAGCAAGAACACTTGTTATGCAAGGGAGCTTACTCTATCGCTTCTTCCATTCAGTGACTTGCAGACTTTCAGCATCAATTTTGAAGCAATTTTACATGTATTTTCATCGTTTCATAAGTCTGAATGAGCAAAGAGCGCCATTCACTGTCAATCTAAGTTCTAGATGAAATTATCCTTGATGATGATTCTGATTTTGACCCTGAAACACCAGATTTAGGTTCTGAAAAAGAAGAAACTTCGACATATGTCTCTACACTTGTCAATGAAGTCTCACAATGCCTAAGGTGTAATGAAATAAATGAAACAGGAGGTAGAAGACTATATCAGAAAGCAATGCACTGTAGTGCCACAATACCATACGCATCACTATGGTCAGTGACTCCAGATCAAGAGTCAGGGAGTCTTCAGCGCCAAGTTCACAAAAGAAAGGTCTCCAGCTTCCCATGTCATCTTAATAATAAGAATATGTAAAGCCTCCATGGCTCACATGTGATTTCCACTGAATAAAACTGACAAGGTGGGTGATGGGAGGGAAGGAGGGGGGTGGGGGTGAGGGGTTACCAAGACTTCCAGATATATATATATATATATATATATATATATATATATATATATGTACTCTAAGTCTTCCATCAAAATTATTATCAGCAGATCAGACACATGTTCTCCCACAGCTGTAATATAGATCTAGATCAAAGTTTCTTTTCATCATGGCTTTCCAGCTTCAACAGATCTTAAGAAACACTCAAAAAATCAAATTTGTGGTAATCTCCTATTTTAGGGTTAATTTATTTCGTGTCAACAATTGAGTTACTGCAGTTTGATTATCCCCACACTGTGTGAGTTGATCCAAATCACATTTTTATGCTCACCATCAAAAATGGAATTATTTTGTGCAGATCTGTTGAACATGCTGTACTTAAAGCCACACAGCCTTAGCCACATCAGATCTGCTTTTCACAATGTCATAACAACTCTTCGTATATCTTCATATCTGTCAAACTTGAAACACGATTTGCCGCTCAGATCTAAGCAAAATGGTTGCCATCAGACAGGCACAATAGCTGTGTGGTTAAAGCATTGGACTTTCAATCTGAGGGTCCTGGGTTCGAATCTCGGTGACAGCGCCTGGTGGGTAAAGGGTGGAGATTTTTCTGATCTACCAGGTCAACAGATGTGCAGACCTGCTAGTGCCTGAACCCCCTTCGTGTGTATACGCAAGCAGAAGATCAAATATGCATTTTAAAGATCCTGTAATCCATGTCAGCATTCGACGGGTTATGGAAACAAGAAACTTACCAAGCATGCACACCCCCGAAAGTGGAGTATGGCTGACTACATGGTGGGGTAAAAACAGTCATACATGTAAAAGCCCACTTGTATACATACAAGTGAACGCAGGAGTTGTAGCCCACGAACGCAGAAGAAGAAGAAGAAGGTTGCCATCAATTAAAATTTTCAGAAAGTTTACAAGTGATAACTGGTATGGGTGGATAGAATTTTTACTTACCTTTAAACCCCAATTTGGAAATGACAGACAAAGCATTTCCAGAGAAAATAAATTTGTAAAAGTTTACCATGGACACACACACACACACACACACACACACACACACAAAGACACACAGGCAACTGAAACATAAGGCAATTACACACTTAAATTGTGCTTATTAACACACACATGAGCCAATAATCATCACCACCATTAAAAAAAACACCTGCACAATGCTAAAGTTCCTGTGCATACATCTGGCTCTTTCCACCTCCCCTAATCAAAAATGTACAAAACTCACACAAGAAACCTGCATCAGGCAAGACAACAAAAACAAAAAAAACAAAACAAAAGAGATTAAACCGCTCACACACACACACACACACACACACTGCACATCACACATCCCTCCAACAACCCTACACCACCACACACACACACAACATACACTCCCTGGAGGGCAGCGTCACTTGAACAAGGTCAGAGAAAGGGGTCAAGGACTGAGGGCGGCTGGTGGTGCTCCCCCGTATCCTGACCCGGTAGGACCCGCCAGGCGTCAGGTCCCCCACCCTGTACTGGAAACGGTTCCCCTCCACTCTGTACTCTGTTGGAAGGGACACAAAATATATAAAATAAAATAAAACTTCTTCTTCTTCTTCTTCTTCTGCGTTCACTCATATGCACACGAATGGGCTTTTACGTGTATGACCGTTTTTACCCCGCCATGTAGGCAGCCATACTCCGTTTTCAGGGGTGTGCATGCTGGGTATGTTCTTGTTTCCATAACCCACCGAACGCTGACATGGATTACAGGATCTTTAACGTGCATATTTGATCTTCTACTTGCATATACACACGAAGGGGGTCCAGGCACTAGCAGGTCTGCACATATGTTGACCTGGGAGATCGGAAAAATCTCCACCCTTTACCCACCAGGCGCCATCACCGTGATTCGAACCCGGGACCCTCAGATTGACAGTCCAACGCTTTAACCATTCGGCTATTGCGCCCGTCGTAAAATAAAACAAAATAACATTACATAACATAGATAACACAACATAAGTGATGTCCTAGAGGTAACGCGTCCGCCTAGGAAGCGAGAGAATCTGAGCACACTGGTTAAAATACTAGCACAGTCGCCAGTATGGTCTGGACGCTAGTCATTCGGATGAGATGATAAACCAAGGTCCCGTGAGCAGCATGCACTTTGTGCACGTAAAAGAACCCATGGCAACAAAAGGGTTGTCCCTGGCAAAATTCTGTAGAAAAATCCATTTCGAAAGGAAAACAAATAAAAAATAGCAGGCAGGAAAAACTATAAAAAAATATTTTAAAAAATGGGTGGCACTCTCAGTGTACCAACACGCTCTCCCTGGGGAGAGCAGCCTGAATCTTACTCAGAGAAATCTGTTGTGACAAAAAAGAGTAACACAAATACAAATAGAATCAAATGAAATGAAATAAAATAAAATAACATAAAATAAAATAAAAGGTTCTTTCAATCTGCTTTCATTCAAAGGTTAGAAAGCATGAGAAACACGTCATGAGTGCTCTGTTGGAAGGGAAAAAAAAACACACATACACACACAAAAAAACACCATAAATATTTGTTCAATCTGCTTTCATTCAAAAGTAGAAAGCATGAGAAACATGTTTTATCATTTCTGCAAGTTTTAACTCAAGACCAAAAAGCAAGTGAAACAATAAAAACAAGAGAGGCAAGGCCTTCAAGGCTCACTTGTGATAAATTAAGTCCCCTAGCATTAATTACAGAGTAATTTCCCTTTTTTACTATCTGCACCAAAACGTTTGCAAAATAAATAAAAATTCCATGCTTAGCAAAAGAAGTTCCTGTTTGAACAAAAAATGATAATAATGACTCCTCTTGTTGTGTCAGAATAAGAGGTCAAAGTTCCAAGTTTAGAGAATACAAAAAATATAAATGTAACAGTAAATGCAGTTTGCATATAATTAGGCTTCTTTTATTATTTTTTTGTGCCCATCCCAAAGGTGCAACATTGTTTTAAACAAGATGACTGGAAAGAACTGAATTTTTCCTATTTTTATGCCAAATTTGGTGTCAACTGACAAAGTATTTGCAGAGAAAATGTCAATGTTAAAGTTTACCACGGACACACAGACACACAGACACACGGACACACACACACACACACACACACAGACAACCGAACACCAGGTTAAAACATAGACTCACTTTGTTTACACAAGTGAGTCAAAAAAGAAAAAAAGAAGTATCACTCAAAAACACACTTTACAAGTTTCACTTATCAAGCTGTTCATACAATATATTCCTGGGTGGAGGGGCGAGTGCGGGGAGAGGGTGGGGGGGGGCGGGAGTTTTATGAATATTATCATTCACTTGGGGTATGGTCAGCTTGTGGTGGACAAGGTAATGCAGGGTTTGACTGGGTGGCTCAAGACAGGCAGACTGGCTGAGACAGTGGAGTCATGGCCTCAAGGTAACACGTCCCCCTTGGAAGCCAGAGAACCCGAGATCACGTGATCGAACCCCACACTCACCACCCATTTTCTCCCCGTCCACTGGACCTGCAGTGGTGGTCTGGACGCTGGTCATTCAGATGAGATAATCAACCAAGGTCCCATGTGTAGCATGCACCTGACGCGGGTAAAAGCACCCATGGCAACAGAAAGGCTGTCCCCGGGCAAAAGTGTGTAGAAAATTCCACTTTGATAAGAAAACAAAGACACAAATAGGCAGAAAAAAGGGGGGGAAATATAGGTGATGATACTGGACACTGCTGGACAGGGTGAGGTTGATCAATGTGTCCTTGATGTTTCAGACAGGTCAGGCAGTGGACATGTTCCCCACATGCCTTGTACAACTTCACCCATTGTCAGCTACAACAGACAAGCACCTGTAAATTGTAAATCAGCTCCAGTGTACTTGTTGGGTTTTTTTGTTTGCTGCCCCATCATCTGCACTGTTTTGATGGCATTAATCCCAGGCCACTCATTCCAAGTCCCCAATACACAGCTGCAGTCAGGTTCATCTGTCACAGTCTCAGTGCCGGCAGACAACAGGGAACTATCCGTGTCAGGCTGCCAGGAGGCCACACACCAGAGAGGACCCTGCACTTTTGCGGAGTTACTTTTGGTGGTGTTCAGTAGTGCCTGTTCTGATTCAACACATGCAGGACACAACCTAATAAACCTCCAAACTGATGATAAACACTTAGGCGGGAGCCAGACCGAGTGAGCATCCCCCTCCAGAATGGAGACCACCACTATATCCCTCCAATGACAGTCCCAGATTAATCTGCCAACGCCAAAGACCTTGACAGGACTCCCCCCACCTACCCCCCCCAACCCCTCCCAACCCAAAAAGCAAGCTTTGATATACTTACTCCAGCACTGTGTGAAAAGGGGTGCTTTGCAAACTTCAAGGTCATAGTTGAGGATGATGACACGCCTCAGAGCATTACACCTCTGCCCATGCCAGTGCACCTCCAGGTCACCATTCTGCCCATACACTTCCAGGTTTTTCGGAGGCTTGCCAGCACCTATACAACACAACACATCTTTATTAATCCAACTGAAAACTGTGAGTGCATCTAAAGGCTCAACACTCACACAACACAATCGCTCAGCAACACACTTCAGTCTGCCACACACGTGAAGGTGTCAAAGGTTGAACTTTATAATCACAGAGTAAAACTTGTTAGGCTGACTAAGAATATTTCAAAAAAAGACATGAAAGTAATAAAACTAGTAGCACAATTTATCCCACAGTAAAATAACATAAATTTCAAGAAACAATATGAAAAAGTATTTTCAGATAATGCTGTGAATTTATCATTACAAATTCTAAAATGGAAGTCCCTGTGAAAAAAAAAAAAAAAATCACATTCTTTTTTGCATGTGACAAAAGAGATATGTTCCGCCAACTGCATGTAAGATTTTTCAGGCCAGTTTCACAAAATGATAAAAGTCAACGCCTTTTTTTGTTTTTGTTATTTTTGCTACGTAGGGAAGAGTTGATACAGCACAGTGATCCCTGTCCTAGCTTTCTTTGGGATGGATGTCAGTTGAAAGTTCCAAGGGCAACAAGGTTCCATACAAAACAAACCTAAACTCCTTCGGCAGGTTTGTGATGACACTACTGAGCTCAAAGCACTTTCACACTTGTCTAAAATACACTGACAAAATATGTTCACATAAATTTCACATCTTGACCTTGCAGAAAACCAAACATAAGTGAAATTCACGTCAAAAGAGACCAGATAACAACAGCAACAATGTAGTTAAAAAATATGATGGACAAGATTTTCCAACCTTTGTGGAAGTCTGTGCATGCTATTCTCAGCATTTACAACATTTCTTCTTCATCTTCTTCTTCGTTCGTGGGCTGCAACTCCCACGTTCACTCATATGTACACGTGTGGGCTTTTTCATGTATGACCGTTTTTACCCCGCCATGTAGGCAGCCATACTCCGTTTTCGGGGGTGTGCATGCTGGATATGTTCTTGTTTCTATAACCCACCAAACGCTGACATGGATTACAGGATCTTTAACGTGTGCATTTGATCTTCCACTTGCATATAAACATGAAGGGGGTTCAGGTATACACATATGTTAACCTGGGAGATCGGAAAATTCTCCACCCTTTACCTACCAGACATCATTACCGAAATTCGAACCTGAGACCCTCAGATTAAAAATCCAACGCTTTAACCACTCGCCTATTGTGCCCGTCATATACAATGATTAAATGTAATACAACCAAAGCTACAGGAGTCACAACATCCAACTGGAATTCTGAAATCAAAGGGACATAACTGCCAAAACTGATGAACAGGAATATCAAAGCTTACGGCAAATGTTGGTTTCACTATAAAGCATTTTTAATTAAAACTGATCATTAGTACAGAAGATTCCAAAGCAATTCATAGCTGCACAGAGATCTGAGCATCACTGGCGGGGTTACCTAGTAGTGATGTGCCCAAATATGAAGCAAGTGTCCAGATTCCAGTCCCATAAGTGGACCATGATTTCTACTCCTCCCTCCACTCGACCTTGAGTGGCGTCCTGGGTACTAGTATTTCTAGAAACATGTCATCACAGGTCACTCGGAACACTGATGTTTAATGACCTTTCACATTCATTATCAGTTGTTTCTTTTGTTAGATTAACAACTTCCCTTTTACGAAATCAATTAAAAATTTTCTTTCGTTGGAATTCTCGTTATTTCAAAAATTCACCTTTGATTCCAATCTACATCTACCATGTTTCCCCCAACTCACCATTCAACCCACCCCTCCTCTCCTACCTTTTAAACAACAGCATTCAAATGTGGAAATGAATACTTTTACAAAATGTCTGCAGTTACCAGTACATGTGATGAGATATTAACGAAAATCCCTCCTCCCTCCTCCTCCTGAAAGAGTAGTGACTATCAGTGAAGACATTACAGACCTATCTCTGCACACGTTCCATAGAACCTTGAGTTTTTTTCTTCTTCTTTTTTTTTTCTTTTTTTTTTTTCCTATCTCCTGAAGAACAGCTGCTATATGCTGAACAGTTCCTGGAAGCGGTGGCACTGACCCAAGCCTGGGTTGTAGAGACAGTCGGTGAAGTGGATGCCGCTAGAGAGACTGTCAGCCGTCATGACAGCAGCACCGAACTTCATGACCGGCGTGGCTCCCTTCAGCCTGTGCTGCCCGGCAGAGGCGTTCACCTCCACGTACTGCGCTGCGTACTGAAACACAAAGGTAGCTGCTGGTCAGAGTTCCAGTTCCAGTCCCGCTTTCAGCTTCACAGAGGCAAACTGCAACCATACTGCTTACTGCCAAGCCATCGGCTAAAGGGGCCGCTTTCTGACTGAAGCTTCAAGGAGGCATCAGAACGTGCACACTGATCCATACATGCCACACAACATCTGCTTCTGGAAAAAGAAAAAAAAAAGAGAAAAAATCCCAGGGGAGCAGATGCTTGAACTAAGCACAGACCAAAAAGTGCTTGTCTGGCATTAAGAACCTATTAAAGGTTATTATATATAATATTAAACTAAATAAAATAAAATGAATTAACTAAATAGTCAAATAACTGAATACATCAAAATAGAATAAAAATGAAATATGTATGGAAGGCAAGTAAATAAAATACAGTAATAACAACACACACACACACACACACACACACACACCATGCTAACGTGTGAGAATCATTTTTAGGAAATACATCCGATGACATTACCATAGGATTTATATCAAAGGCCAGCCTAACCATTCTGACGAGTACACACTATAATTTGAATATATGCAGAGACAGAAGAGTTATTCCATCAACTCTTTCACCACCCAGTTTCTGTGCAAAAAAAACACTCCCCCGCGCCAAAAATTCTAGGTTCGATGCTATCAGTCACATGCTTCCATTCATGTCAAAACAACACCATGGACTTGTTCACTTCAAGCTTTGTGAGGGGGCACAGGTTGATGGAGTCTCCCGTCAGACCAACCGATGAGTAGGCAGGCAGGCTTATCTGTCGGTGTGTGTCCTCATATGGGAGAAGAGGCTGATTCTGGATGCACAGCACTTCCCACAGGTGTTGCAAGGGCAAACGTCTCCAGAAGTTGAGACCTGCTTCCTTCACTCACACTTCTCCTTAATGGCCAGCGTTCTCTTGTTTTCAAACATCTTTATGCCACTAGAGCACAGCATCCTCCACTGAGAGTGGTCAAGGGCATCAGTTTCCCAGGAAGCAATGTCTGTGTCACAGGCTTTGAGGTTTGTCTTCAAGGTGTCCTTGAAGCCCTTGCGGGGTCTTCCAAGTTCACGGTGGCCTTCCTTCAGCTGGCCATACAATAGCATCTTTGGGATCCTGCTGTCTGTCATGCGGACAACGTATCCTGTCCAGCGTAGCTGGCACTGGATCAGCAGGCTTTCAATGATGGGCAGGCCGCTCCTCTCTAGGACCTGGAGATTGGAGACCCTGTCTTGCCACTTTATGCCGAGGATCTTTCGTAGTCATCTCTGGTGAAACTGCTCAATTTGTTGAATTTGGTGATACATTGTCCATGTTTCACAGCAGTACAACAAGGTGGTCAGCACAACAGCACAGGTTAGTCATGGTTCTATTGACAGGAAACTGGCTGCAGCTGTCAAGCTTTGTTACAGTGTGAAAATTAGCATCACCCTAGATATCAATTAAGTCGCCTTTGGCAGTGCACTTTCTAGTCGATTACAGTCACTTACGGTGGTGAACGAGTTAAAGAATTGGCAGTTGGTGGTATGTATGACATCAACCAGATTTGTAAGACTAATGGTAGATCTTTTATTTCCAATGAATTTAAAAGAAACTTTCCTTTCAGGACCAGAACCAATTTTCTCCAAATGAAGGACTCATAAAAACTGCCATGGGTTACAAAGAAAGATGGAAAACACAATTGTGAATTGATTTCCAAAATCAAAGAACGAAGAATGATAACTTGATTTCATGTAATGATATAAAAGAAATAAAGTTGCTAGTCAATTCAAAGCATGTGACATGGTGACACCAAGCGACATTGACTGACCTGAAACTGATCATTGTCAGCACCCCTCTCGCAGAAGTACAGGAAGAGAGACAGGTTGGAGGAGGACAGGGGAGGCAACCACTCAGCCCATACATCTCCCGCTCTCTCCGTCACTCTGATCTTCAGCTTCAGATTCTCCACAGCGCGCTCCATGTCTGTCAACATTGTGAGATAGTCAGTCACCACCACCAGTCATCAACATGTCTGTCAACACTGTGAGATAGTCACCACCAGTCAGCTCCATGTCTGTCAACACTGTGAGATAGTCACCACCAGTCATCAACGTCTGTCAACATTGTGAGATAGTCACCACCAGTCAGCTCCATGTCTGTCAACATTGTGAGATAGTCACCACCAGTCATCAACGTCTGTCAACATTGTGAGATAGTCACCACCAGTCATCAACATGTCTGTCAACACTGTGAGATAGTCACCACCAGTCATTAACGTGTCTGTCAACACTGAGATAGTCACCACCAGTCATCAACGTCTGTCAACATTGTGAGATAGTCACCACCAGTCAGCTCCATGTCTGTCAACATTGTGAGATAGTCACCACCAGTCATCAATGTCTGTCAACACTGTGAGATAGTCACCACCAGTCATCAACATGTCTGTCAACACTGTGAGATAGTCACCACCAGTCATCAATGTCTGTCAACACTGTGAGATAGTCACCACCAGTCAGCTCCATGTCTGTCAACATTGTGAGATAGTCACCACCAGTCATCAACGTGTCTGTCAACATTGTGAGATAGTCACCACCAGTCATCAACGTGTCTGTCAACACTGTGAGATAGTCACCACCAGTCATCAACGTGTCCGTCAACACTGTGAGACAGTCACCACCAGTCAGCTCCATGTCCGTCAACATTGTGAGATAGTCACCACCAGTCAACTCCATGTCTGTCAACACTGTGAGATAGTCACCACCAGACAGCTCCATGTCTGTCAACACTGTGAGATAGTCACCACCAGACAGCTCCATGTCTGTCAACACTGTGAGATAGTCACCACCAGTCAGCTCCATGTCTGTCAACATTGTGAGATAGTCACCGCCAGTCATCAACATGTCTGTCAACATTGTGAGATAGTCACCACCAGTCATCAACATGTCTGTCAACACTGTGAGACAGTCAACCAACACTAGTCAGCTAAATGCATGTCTCAATAACATACTGCTAGCATGCAAGAAGACAGAAGCAGACGTTGTTTAGCCCAATCAACTCTTATCATCTTGGCATGATTTGTTTGTTTGCTTGCTGATGTTCTTTCCTGCCTCATCTTCTCAAGCTGCTCAACCCCGACCCCATCCCCAGCCACACCAGTCTCGTTTCATCACAGTTTTCCAGCACCTGCACAAAGAACCACTGACTTCAGGGTGGCTTGAGGCCATCTGCAAACAGAGATCCAACACTGCTG
Source organism: Babylonia areolata (assembly GCF_041734735.1). Classification (NCBI taxonomy): domain Eukaryota; kingdom Metazoa; phylum Mollusca; class Gastropoda; order Neogastropoda; family Buccinidae; genus Babylonia; species Babylonia areolata. The sequence continues at coordinate 51,361,682 of NC_134878.1, forward strand.
CTCAATCACTTCGGACAGCTTCAGTTGGCAGCTTCAGCAACTCTCCAAAACGACTGGTCTCTCTCCCTGACTGACGGTAATATCTCTCTCTAAATACAAATCATGCTGCTCAGCAACTCTTCCAGTACCTGGACGTCTTGGGAAAACAGACAGTGAAGCAGAGGGTGACCGGCCCACATCCGTGCTGCCGAAGACAGTGACGACAAAGCTTCTGTCACACGGCACACCCTCCAGTGTGAAAGTTCTGGCATCCCTCCTCCCTACCGTGTCAGTGACGGCCAGAGTGCTCACTTGCGCTGTGTAGTTCTGGATGATGCCATTTTGGTCTTCTTCTGGTATGTCCTGAAAACAATGGTATAAAAAAAAAATATATATATATATATATTATCATTACTACTATCATTGATACTTTAAAAGCACCTATCCTCAGTCAGAAACCAAGGTCTAAGCACTTTACAAACACGAGTCATTTGCACAACAGGCTGCCTACCTGGGCTGAGCCAACTGAGAGCTGCCTTTAGATGCTCATCATTTGTTTCCTGTGTCATTCACTCAGTCTTATTCATGTGCATACAAACACAAGTGTGTTAGAACAGATTTTTTTCTCAATAATTTTGTTGCCAGGGCAACCCTTTCGTTGATGTGGGTTCTTTGCCATGTGCCAAACTTATCATTTCATCTGAATGACTAGCATACAGACAACCAGTCACGGACTAGTGGAAGGGAAGAAAATACTGGCAAATGTGGGATTCAATCCTGCATGGTCAGATTCTCTCCTTCCTACACGGACACATTGCCACAAGGCCACCACTCCACAAGATGACAACGAACTGAGACAAATGAAACTGCATCTTGTTCATTAGTAGATTTCAACTGATCCTAGGATCATTAAGAAAGCATGTAAAGGTTTCAATCCATAAGGAAATAAAAGTAAATAAAGCTAAATACACCAAGCATCCACTCTGGAGATGCAAGACAGCACATTACATTATGTCAGAATATACATTTCTTCTTATTTCAATCATCATGTGTAAACCATCTCAAAACAAGTATACATTCATTTGTCTGGTTATTAAAAAGAAACAAAGATGATCAAAGAAAAGCAAGAGTGTGTGCATGTGTGTGTGTGTATGCGTGAGTTCATGTGTGTGTGTGCGTGTGCATGTGTGTGCATGTGCATGTGTGTGCGTATGCATATGTGTGTGTGTGTGTGTGTATTTGTGAGAGAGAGAAAGAGAGAAAGAGAGAGAGAGAGAGCTATGTGCCTGTGTGTCAGTGGTTGAGACTGCCAGTGCGTGCGTGCTTGCACATGCGTGTCTACCTGGAAATACACATAAGCTGTTGCAGCAGAACCGTTGTGACGAGGAGAGCACAGACTGTCATCAAGGTAGTAGCCAGCAGGGAGAAGAACGGGTCCTGAAGCTGGAGCTGTAACAAAGAGTGATCACTTGAGTGTGTGTACCAAGTGTCATTTTTCGTAATGGTACACATATATGTACGTATGTGTGTGTAATGTATACATATAGATAGATAGATAGACAGACAGATGCATGTAGATAGATAGATAGACAGATAGATAGATAGATAGATGTATATATTGATACACTTGTGCAATGTTATCTAATGCAATGTAATGTAATGTACTGTAATGCAATGTTATGTGATGATACGTTACATTATGTATGTATATGTGTGTGCAATATATGTATGTATGTATATGTGTATACTCATGTAAACTGTATAAATATATTCAGGCATGTATATACATGTATGGACATGCTCATTATATTACATATGTGCATCTGTGTGTAATGTATGCATGTGTACACGTATATACTCATGTCTATAATGTATAAAACTCATGTACGTATTAATGTAAGTATGAAGTATATGTTCTGAAGGATATAGGTGCGTACTGATGGAATAGGTATATATCTCCCTCAGTTCCTTTACAAGTGTTCTGCATTCTGCACCATGTCTCCCTTGGAATCAGAATGATACCATCTTGAGGCATGGGGAGGGTGTGATGGTGATGATGTTGATGGGGGGATGGGGGGGGGACAGAAAGTTAGCATCTTGAGGAATGGGGAGGGAGGTGATGGTGATGGGGTGGGGGGGGACAGAAAGTTACCATCTTGAGGCATGGGGAGGGTGGTGATGGTGATGGTGATGGGGTGGGGGGACAGAAAGTTACCATCTTCAGGCATAGGGAGGGTGGTGATGGTGATGGGGGGGGGGTAGGGGGTAAGGGGAACAGAAAGTTACCATCTTGAGGCATGGGGAGGGTGGTGATGGTGATGGTGATGGGGGGGGGGGGGGACAGAAAGTTACCATCTTGAGGCATGGGGAGGGTGGTGATGGTGATGATGGTGATGAGGGAGAGGGTGGGGCAGAAAGTTACCATCTTGATGCATGGGGAAGGGTTAATGGGTTTGTGATGGGGGGAGGGGAGGGATGAATGAGAACGTTACCATCTTCAGGCATGAGGAGAGTGGTGATGGTGGTGGGTGGGTCACTCAGGTAGCCCTGCTCAAAACGGGCACGCACATCGAAGCGGTAGGTGTAGCTGGGATGGAGGCCCGAGATGTGCCAGGTTCTGCTGGCCGTCATGCCAGTCACCTTCTGCAATGTAACACACACTTGGGTCACTTGGGGTTTTTGTCTGTTTGTTTGCTGTCTCTTCAGTCTGTTGTTTTCCTGCTGTTGCTGCTGTTGTGCCTGTGCTTCAAAGACAATCTGAAAGCTTCTCTGAAGGCCTTCAGCATCAGCCATGACACATGGGAGCTGAATGCAATGGACAGACCAAAGTGGCGTTCAGCTGTCCACAAAGGCGCCAAATCCTGTGAGGCCAACAGAATCGCTGCAGCAGAGCAACACAGACAGGCCAGGAAAAGCAGTGCCAGCAAGTCCCTGACAGCCGCCACCATCCCCTGTCCACACTGCGTCAGAACATTCTGGGCGCAGATTGGCCTGACCAGTCATCTGTGCACCCACAGAGCCCAACCCACCCACCCCCAGGATGACTAGATGATCCTCGTCAATCCCGACGGACAAACCACCTGTAGTGTCACCTCCACACATCATCATTCCCTGTCTGCTCATTCACCTCACTGCAGGGTGGCACCTTCTGTGTCAATCACCATGAAAGTCACAAAAAAATGGAAAGCCCAAATGACGGGTGCAATAGCCGAGTGGTTAAAGCGTTGGACTGTCAATCTGAGGGTCCCGGGTTCGAATCACGGTGACGGCGCCTGGTGGGTAAAGGGTGGAGATTTTTCCGATCTCCCAGGTCAACATATGTGCAGACCTGCTAGTGCCTGAGCCCCCTTCGTGTGTATATGCAAGCAGAAGATCAAATACGCACGTTAAAGATCCTGTAATCCATGTCAGCGTTCGGTGGGTTATGGAAACAAGAACATACCCAGCATGCACACCCCCGAAAGCGGAGTATGGCTGCCTACATGGCGGGGTAAAAACGATCATACACGTAAAAGCCCACTCGTGTGCATACGAGTGACGCAGAAGAAGAAGAAGAAGGAAAGCCCGAATAATGCAAACCGTTTGGGTTGGGTTTGTTTTTTTTAAACACTACCAGACTGATCCATACTGTTTTCAATTCTTTAATTTTCAATTTTTATCTACTCATCCTGTGACACAGTTTCATTTGAGGTCATGTGAGCACATCATTCTCTCCCTCACAGCCTTTGAGTGCCACCAGGTGCCCTTCCTACAGAAGCCCTTCACTGAACACCAGATGGAAAAAGAGTGTGAGAAAGACCGAGACATGGAGCAGAATGGTTGGAAAAGAAATGAAGGAGAGTGGCTGTACCTGAGGAAAGCTGGCTATGGCAACACAAGACTGGCAGCAGTGCCAGTGGCTATCTCTAGCAGCAGCCCAATGTGACAAAGGGCGTGAAGACAATAAAGGAAGTACAATAAATCCACAGCAATGATGCTGACATGGCAGACATCTGGTGTATGAAAAATTCAGTCAAGTAAAATGTGCTAAAATGAAATGATTGAACTCAACAAAGTACATTTGATGGGAAAAAGAAAACAGTGACTTCACACTCACAACAGATAAAAACAACAACAACAACGAAAGTCAAGACAAACTGGCATACTAAACCAGCGTCAGTCAATGAGGCGATGAACAACAGGAGACAAGACATTGCAGACGTACCACCATCCTTTCTGCATGCCCAATGGGGTAGTACACTATAGTGTAGTTCAGCTCTGGCTGATCAACCGTCACACTAAGCTCCTGCTGACCGGCTGCTCAAACTTCTCACTTCTACTGATTCCACTGGCAGCGGTTTGGCTGCAACACACACAAGGCAGACATCTTTCGCGTTCTGAGGCATGCTGGAACCAAAGCCAAAGCCCCAGATTCAATAGGCGGGGATACAGAAAGCAAAACTCACTACAATCACACAAAAGTTCAGTTCAGTTCAGTTACTCAAGGAAGTGTCACTGCATTTGGACAAATCCATATAAGCTACACCACATCTACAAAGCAGATGCCTGACCAGAAGCGTAACCCAACACACTTAGTCAGGCCTTGAGAAAGAAAAAAAAATCCCTATTCTATCTCACAAAACACATTACTATCTCCAAAAAGGCACATTCATTTGTGGTGTATGTTGCATAAACAGTGGAGGAGAATCACGTTCATTCAATATGAATAAATAAAAAACATAAAATATTTCAATGTTAAGTTGATGATAACCCCAAATACAAAAATCATAACTATACAAATAAGGAAACAAACAGGGAGTGGAAGAGAACCACTTGAATCATTGTTCTTAACCTTTGCACAGTCAGCTCTTTGTGTGTGTCTGTGTCTGTGTTTTCTGTTTGTTTTGTTTGTTTGTTGTTGGTTGTTGTTGTTGTCTTCTTGCTTGTTTGACTGTTGGTTTGTTTGATTTGTTGTTTGTTTTGGGGTTTTTTTTCTGAAACAGATGTCTTTAAGAAACTGAAACCGCTCTCTCTTAGAGAGAATTTCACCCTGGTCCCACAAAACCCCTTTCTAACTAACTGCATGTATGTGCTTCCTTGTTTGACATACCCACCACCACACCCCTTTCTAACTGTTAACTGCATGTATGTGCTTCCTTGTTTGACATACCACCACCACACCCCTTTCTAATGAACTGCATGTATGTGCTTCCTTGTTTGACATACCCACCACTACACCCCTTTCTAATGAACTGCATGTATGTATTTCCTTTGACATACCCACCACCACACCCCTTTCTAATGAACTGCATGTATGTTTCCTTGTTTGACATACCCACCACCACACCCCTTTCTAATGAACTGCATGTATGTGTTTCCTTGTTTGACATACTCACCACCACACCCCTTTCTAACTAACTGCATGTATTTTTCCTTTGACATACCACCACACCCCTTTCTAACGAACTGCATGTATGTGTTTCCTTGTTTGACATACCCACCATCACACCCCTTTCTAACTAACTGCATGTGTTTTTCGTTTGACATACCACCACACCCCTTTCTAACAAACTGCTTGTATGTGTTTCCTTTGACATACCCACTACCACACCCATTTCTTCTAACCAGTGTAAATGCACACGCACCCCCCCCCCCACACACACACACCCACACACACACCCACACACACTCACACACATACACACACACACATACACAGGGAGGTATATGACTACCAGAACACCAAATTTAGATTCACATCAGCTATCAGCTACCATGTGACTTCCTTAGATACACTATTGCAAAATCCCTTTAATTTTTTTTTTACACTATTGCAGAAGAACAGGTAGAACAGTGGTAATGCACCTGATACGATAATCCATGACGACAAAAGTTATCCCTTGCAAAAAAAAAAAAAAAATTGTACAGAATAATCCAGTTCATTACTAAAACAAATGCACTTGCAGACAGGAAACTTTTTCTTTCTTTTTTTTTAATAAAATAAATGGGTGGCTCTGCACTGCACAGCCTGAACTTCTAATACAGAAATGCGCTGCAACATCGACAACAAAATAACAACAAAAACAGTCAGTACAACTCCTGGCCAGCACACACTGACACCCCACTGCCGTCTGCCAACTCTGAACTGTGACAGATGAACCCGGGTGTGGCCCTGTAGTAGGGACTCGGAATGAGCGACAGATGAACCCGGGTGTGGCCCTGTAGTAGGGACTCGGAATGAGCGGCATGGGAGCAATGCCACAGGATACGATACAATATGATACAATACGATACAATATATATATAGTCAGTTGTGTCTGACTATGACCATCAGAACAGCAGAGGAGGCAACTGCTGTTCCGACTATTTGGGCTAGAATTTGATTATAGTGGAGTGTGTCTTGCCCAAGTACATCCCCACTCTCTTGGCCAAGAGGATTTTAGGACAGTCGGCGTTGGGATGGTTCCCCAAAGGCCGACTAGCCCACAAGGCTGCAGCACTAAGAGCCAGCGCAATTTTGCCTCCTAGTTTGAGAGTCATTGTCCTTCACAAAAGACTAAGCTGGAAATGGTTTCCCACTGACTGGAGAAACCACTGATAATACAGCTCTCACTTTGCTGTTGGCCCAAATATAAACTTATGTCAATCTGTGATATAAGCCGAGTGTTGGGCCTAACGATACAATACAGTATAATACAATACCACACAATAAAACACAAACAGTGGAGTGATGGCCTAGAGGTAATGCGTCCGCCCAGGGAGCGAGAGAATCTGAGTGCACTGATTCGAATCACGGCACAGTCGCCAGTATTTTCTCCCCCTCCGCTAGACCTTGAGTGGTGGTCTGGGCACTAGTCATTCGGATGAGATGATAAACCAAGGTCCCATGTGCAGCATGCACTTTGCACACATAAAAGAACCCACGGCAACAAATGAGTTGTCGCTGGCAAAATTCTATAGAAAAATCCACTTCGAAAGGAAAAACAAATTAAAAACCTGCATGCAGGAAAAAAATATTTTAAAAAATGGGTGGCGCTCTCAGTGTAGCGACGCGCTCTCCCTGGGGAGAGCAGCCCGAATTTCACACAGAGAAATCTGTTGTGACAAAAAAGAAAAATACAATACAATACAGCACAGATGATGGGACAACAACAAAAAACACACCAAAAACCCGTCACTGCGCAGCTCACCATGAAGGTTCAGTGGCACTGCCGGAAACACGTGTACCGCAGAGTCCCCCCGCATCATGTTGGAGGCATTGACCCTCACCAGCAGGGTGGCGTCCCTCTCTGTGAAGCCGGCTATGGTGCAGCTCTGGTTCCTTTGAGCTGTGCATGCCTTCCAGTTCCCTTCACTAGGCAAAAAGATTTTTTGTTTGTTTGTTTGTTTTTAACAAGACAGGAAGAGGGCAATCATTGTATGAAATTTTTTTTTCCAGAATATAGAACAATCCACCATCTCCTATGAGAGAAAAACCTATCATAATGTGAAACACATAGGGACATTGCACAAGAATCACAGTTGTTAAAACTGCATGCATAAAAGATGGTAGAAAAGCTAACTTTGATTTAAACTACACACACAATGAGCATGGTCATAATTTATGCACAGGCAGAAAGCACCACAGTCATACGTGTTCAATGATGACAGAGGCAAGGCATGAAGCATCATACATTTGTCGAACACCGACTGAAATATTTAAGTGCCAAGTGTAACTTTCAAACACAAAAAGCCATCGCACTAGCTCACAAGTGCCCACACACACACAACCACAAACAACCACACATGTACCTAATCCACATGCAAGTCCAACAGGCTTGTATCTGCATCTTCATACTCACAGAGCCATAAATACACGTGCATGTACATGCACACACACATACACCATGCACACGTAAGCATACGCACACACACACACGCACACACACACACACACACACACACATTAATACACACCACCACACATATTTTGTTAAATCATTTTATTCATGGTTTAGTTGACTTGATTGTGGTATAAAGCTCATTCAGTTCACAGTGTTTTCATTCTGGAAAATTAATGGAAGCCTTTTCCTAAGGTAAAGATTCATATTTTGCAAGAGAATGGTTTCTGCTGCTTGAAATATACATAGCTTTCTGTCGCACTCTGTGCATGTGAATGCATGCATACGTGTGTTTGTCTAAGTGTGCAAGCAGACAAAACAAACACATGCAATGTATGCCCTTGTATACATATGTGCTCACAAAAACGCATGCAGGCATGTATCCATGCAAGTGTAAGTGTTGGTTGAGCAAGTTTATTTTCAAGAGATACTAAACTTTCTTCCGCAGATGTGTGTTGCGTGTATGTCTGCATGTGTGGGCCTGCACATGTGTGGGCCTGCACATGTGTGTGTGTGTGCGTGTGTGTGTGTGTGTGTGTGTGTGTGTGTGTGTGTGTGTGTGTGTGACTCGACTTGACTCGACTCAAGATTCAACTTAAATTACTGTCAAAAAATCCTTAGGGATTAATAGACACAACAAAAGAACATAATGAACATAGAAAGAAATGGTCATCTACGATGCATGCAATGATAAACATAGGTGGCGAGTGTTTTCTGACAGTCATCACAAATGAATAAATCATTTGGGTTCAGGATACTGCCTTGTATCTTTCTATTGATCACATCTGATAGATGATTATATTCTTTCACGGTTGTGTGTATGCGTGTGTGCGTGCGTGCGTGTGTGTGTGTGTATGTGTGCGTGTCTGTGTCTGTGTGTGTCCATATACAAGTGTCATGTACGAGGTCCTTACTTCTCCGTGCTTGTTGCCCATGTTGCGGTGATGTGAGACACTGAGGGGATGTTTTTGTAGTGAACACCGCCAAAGTCCCAGCTGGTGTGCACGTCTGTCTTGTTCTGCCACACTACCTGCAGGTTGGTGGCCTTCTGGGGAGGGTCTGCAGCAACACAAAACATTGTCACTATCCTTCCTTCTCCTTACCCCTAGATTTGTAGCCTTCTGAGGAGGATTTAACAGCAACACAAAACATTGTCACTATCCTTCCTTCTCACTCCGATTTTGTGTTTAATTTTCTGTTGGCATCCATCAGTCATGTTGACTAAGTGGAGTGGTGGCCAAGTGGTAACATACCAGCCTAGGAAGTAGGAAAATCTGAGCGCACTGGGTCAAATCCTACACTTGCCTACTAGTATTTTCTCCCCCTCCACAAGACCCTAAGTGGTGGGCTGGATGCTAGTCATTCTGATGAGATGATAAACCAAGGTCCCATATGTAGCATGCACTTAGCACACACTAAAGAACCCACAACAACAGGTTTGTCCCAAGCAAAATTCGGTTGAAAAAATTCCAGAAAAGTATATATATATATATATATATATATATATATATATATATATATATATATATATATATATATATATGTACATGTTTTGGGGGGGTTTTTTGTTGTTTTTTTCTTCCAGGCAGAAAAGAAAGGGGGAGGGGGGGAAGGTGGACTTGCACTGTAGTACTGTGCTCTCCCTGGAGAGTGCATCTCAAATTTCAGACAGAGAAATCGGTTTTGACAATGACAAGACAAGACAATACAAGAGAATACAAGACAAGACAAGACAAGACAAGACAGGACAGGACAGGACAAGACAAGACAAGACAAGACAATACAATACAATACAATGCTATGTAACTGTGCCTTGGTGCACCACAAAAATGTCTGTGGCTGAGGAGACCGATTTGGAAGTGACAGTCCTTTGATGTTTATTATCATCATCCGCACTGTATGGTAGCCATTACATTTTAAACTCTTTTTTTTCAAATTCATTTTTTAGGCACAAATAGATTTAACATATATATATTCAGCTGACAAAGTCAGTTCTGGAACAGTGTTCTTAGTCTGTACACAGATCACTGAACAAAAGGCTAGGTAACACTGTATGATAAAAATTGTCAAATACCCACATCATTTTTGCTCGCTCTTGTTTTTGTTATGATTTTCAAAACATTTTACATCGCGCATCATTTTTTATACAACTTCTTTGTACTTCGTTTTTGAAGAATGTGAATATCTTATCAGTTTACTAATTACTATTGTTTTCTTTCAAGAATTGTTTAAGTGTTAAGCTAAATACATGCACAAAATCATCCCTATTTGTTCATTTTCGTGTTTTATTCTGATTGAGTAAAACTTGTTTAAAGGGGGAGAAATGTATTCCATGTAAACCCAAGAAGACAATACGCAATTAAACCCAGCCTTGTTAAACACACACACACACACACACACACACACACACACACATGCGCACACACACACTAACACACTATTGACAATATATACACACACTCACACTGACACAGACATGCAGAAACACATACACAAACACACACACTGGACTTACAATCAGTGTATATGTGTGACAGGAATGCAATCAGGCTGTCATCAAGACACTGGTACGTTGCCTTCTTAAAGTCTGCACCAGTGATAGGCTTGGTCATATGTGCATGCCTTGAGCTGTGCTGTACCACAAACTCATTCGGTATAATCAGGTTTCCGGCTGTAAAATGAACATCTCCAGTGAAGTTGACATTCTTATGGCAGTGAAGGGTGAGGTTTTCTCCCACATAGTACATGCGCCTTCTGTCTTCTGTTTCAAGAGCTGGAATAAATAGAAAAAAAAGAAAAATGTTGTGTTTTCTACTTATCACAGATCAAGAACAACCATTCATAATAAATAAACAAATCAACAAGGTCAGCAACTTCCCCTCCTCAAATCAAGACATGGAACACATCTTGAAGCTGCATTACCATTATCACTTAAGCTATGGTAACCTAGGTAATCTTCAACCTTTTCAGCTTTCTTTTCCCTTCAAACACTATACTTCATTCTGTGTTTGCTCAAATGAAATTTTCCACTTTTGGTTACTAGGACCACTTCATTGCACTGTCAACTCAACAAAAGTCCACCTGGCTCTCTGCTTGCCTGCCTGCCCGCCTGCCTCCTGTCTGATCATAATAATAATAATAATAATGGATACTTACATAGCACACTATCCAGAAATCTGCTCTAGGTGCTTTACAAAAACGCTTTGTTAACATAAAACATTACATCTATGTTACATACACACACCAAAATATGACTACACACACACACACACACACACACACACACACACGCACGCACACACACACACACACACACACACACACACACACCGCGTACATACATTTTAACAATAAATGTGTATCTAACAGCCACCCTAACACATACAGACACATAGGCAGGCACAAACTTACATAAACACACGCGCACACAATACACATTCATATACATGCATGTAGTTATGCCCTAACACATACGCACACATAGGCAGGCACAAACTTACATAAACGCACGCGCACACAATACACATTCATATACATGCATGTACATCTATTCATTACTCTGTTTATCCAGGAACAAAATATCTTTCTCATTCTGTTCAACAAAGCTTTTTTTTCCAGGGGGGTTTTTTTCAGTCAACAAAATTGATGTTTCAGTACTTTTCAGTGTAAATTATAACTAATGCGCTGAAGTACTGTCTCACTCATGAAAGTAAAATGAAGAAAACAAGTTCAAGAAAGACTGTGATCTGTATTTAACCAAAGTCAAAAAGAAAGAAAGAGAAAGAGAGAGAAGAAAACACACAAAAAACAGTTTTTCAAAAGATTTTTTTTTTTCATAATTAAAAAAAAAAAAATGTTTAAACTCTCTCTCTCTCCATCCCTCTCTATCTCTGTGCTTTACAAGATGAGGACTGGTTAACTTACTGCCTTTCTCCTCCAGTAAGAACCCCTGAGCTAATCCTTGATGCTTAAGCTGGAGCAGCAGAATCAGCAGAACAAGCTCTGGATGTATATGTGCTGTCATGGCGCTGGATAAGGACATCTTCCCATCATCACCTTGTCCACACCCACCCTCTCACATGGTCTCTGTGTACACCATACCACACCAACAGGTTCAGTTTCAAGTAGCTCAAGGAGGCGTCACTGCATTTGGACAAATCCATGTATGCTACACCACATCTGCCAAGCAGATGCCTGACCAGCAGCGTAACCCAGCGCGCTTAGTCAGGACAGTTTCAAGGAGGTGTCAAAGTGTGTCGACTGATCCATACACACCATATCTGCTTATGCAAAAATATAGAGTTTTTTTGTTTTGTTTTTTAAGGAGCAAATGCCTGACCACTGCATAAACCAAACACGCTGGTCAGGCCTTAACTTCATTAAGAAACACATCCCTCACAGTAACATATATCCTACCTTATTCCTAAATGATTCCTAACTTTATTAAGAAAAACAAGGCTTACATTAATATTTTTAGCCACATATACACTGGAGTGTCTGCTAACTTCATAAAGAAACACAAACGTCAGATTAACAGATCCTACACCTAAATGTCTGCTAACTTTACAGCACCATCAACCAGTAACAGATGCATGGGCTTTCCTTAATCCTGTGTCAATGTCAGTGCATCAGGCACATTAATACAGCACACTTCTTTCCTCCAAAATAAACATAAAGAAAAGAAATGTTCCACACTGTGCATCAAAACTTCTGATCCAGAAAATGTAACAGAGTGTCCAGTTGCTGACATCAATGATTATTCGTTTCAAATTAGTTAATCAGTTTTGTTGATTTTTAAGACACTGCAATGGGCAACTAGCCCAAGCAACCCCTTCTCCCTATCTCACTCACCAATACATGTGCAAGAGGCTGCACAAAGTTTTAATGTTGAACAAATCACAAATCTCTATAAGAAAAAACAACAACTGATGTCAGCCACCACTCTACAAACTGTTCAACAACTCTGTCAGCAGTCTTCTGGTGTAAACACTTTTATTTACATATATATATATATATGTGTGTGTGTGTGTGTGTGTGTGTGTGTGTGTGTGTGTGTGTGTGTGTGTGTATAATATATATATATATAATATCTCTTGCAAAACACTGATTATTATCAATAACCTAGGTGTCTATTGTAATCGATCCATACAGCAATGATAACAGGAAAGAATTACTGGTACCTTAAACAGTCAGGCATATTGATGACCAACTGTTCAGATGGATGTAATCGGCATATTAAATAATATTATTATGTAAATAGTTATTAAACAGTCCAGAATATGTTGGAAGTCTATAAGGGCAAAGCTTAATGACTGGACCAGCCAAAATGGCAAAGTAGTTAGCATTACAGACTGACAACAGGGAGGATGTGTGTTCAAGTCCCACCCAGCGATATATGATTAATAATGCACAGTATTTTTTTTTTTAATTATATTATCATTATTTAGTTAGTTAGTTTGTTTTTTGTTGTTTTTGTTTTTTTTGTACGCTTATAGTTGACTTCATCAAGTTTTTGCGCCTTATACATATTATTATCAGTAGTAGTAGTTCTTTCTTTATGTTTTTTGGGTTTGTTTTTTTTGTGTTTTGTTGTTTTTTTCTCAAGGCCTGACTAAGCACGTTGGGTTACACTGCTTGGCAGATGTGGTGTAGCATATATGGATTTGTCCGAACGCAGTGACGCCTCCTTGAGCTACTGAAACTGAAAACTGAAACTGCACAGTATACAACATACCAGTCATAACAATTACGACAATGTAGTAATCACATCATTAATCATAAGAACAGTGATAATCATAATTACACCTAATCATTCTGTTATTTTTCTATCACATGATACTAATCGCATATATCCCAGTTTTGCAATGTTAAAAATATTTCAAAGGCCTTCTGTATCTACTGGAAGTTTCTTTCCTCATCTTTACAACATGACCCTGCGTTTTCCCAGCTGCATTGTCCTTGTTTGCTGTGGAAGGAAGCACTGTGGACTTTATAAAAAAATATATATATATAAAAAAGTGGAGGGTGCGGGGGGGTTAATGGGGCCGGGGGGGGGGGGGGAGAGAGAGAGTCACGGGCTTCTTTCTTTCTTCTATTTCTAATTACACGATCAACATCAGCTTGCCGAGGATCTTTAACGTGAGTATTTGAGTTATCTTCTGCGTTCATTTTCTCACGAAGAGGGTACAGGCACTGCAGGTCTGCACGTATGTTGATCTGGGAGATCAGAAGAAAAAAAAAAAAAAAAAAAAATCTCAACCCTTCACCCACCTGGTGCGCCGAAAATGAGGACCGAACTCAGAAAACTCGGGCGTGAATCTATACCAACGTACCCGTCTCTGCCATGTCCGCCATGTGGACTGCACATATTCGTCAGAACCCAATCCATGCCAAGGAAGAAGAAGTAGGTTGGTTGATGGAAACACATTTTCAAGACTGGATAACACATTCGCCCGTCTCTGAGTTGATACGGAAAAATATTTCAGTAATCAACACCACCTGCTACTCGATCCCCGAATGGTATGTACTGTTTGTCTGAAGCATCACCAGACAAACTGCATCAGTGCCAGACAAAGCTTAACAATGAAGCGCATCTGCGATTCACCTCTCCGGACTCTCCGCCAGACCTAGGTTGGGAAGGCACGACGTCATGTCAACCATGTGTGTCAGTTGTAGATTCGCAAACTAATAAGCAAACTAATAACTGAACGGTTCACGCCTCAAATATTACTACCTGAACACTCCAAAGCTTCTTAAGTCCACGTTGACGTGTTTTCCTTAACATATGGGGGAAAACCCAACTTCCATAAATACGAACTCTAGTTATCCCCCTTCGCATTACTTAAAACACCATGTGTCTGGAAGTTCTTTGAATTCTGCTGCGCAATACACTTCAGATGAAGCGAATACTACTACTACAATTACTGCTGCTGCTGCTGCTATTGCTAGTATTACTAATGATAATAATAAAAGTAATATAATAATAATGATAATACTATATATGTTGATTATGATGATGATGATGATGACTAATAATCAATAATAATAATAATAATAATAATAATAATAACCCGCCAGTCTGTTCGGGAGACTGGCTTAAGTAGTTCTGGGCAGAAAAGATGGCTTGGGCCTACTGCATACAAAAACGTGTTGCACTTTGAAAGTCGCATGACCCCCCAAACCTTAATACGCCCATATCAAAAATTAAGTTCGAACCTGAACCCCATCAGAGGTGAGTTTTTTTTTCTCCCATGGCCGGCTCGTACCTTGAGCTGAGTCATTTACTTACCGCTGGCTGTAATGGGATGACTGGGCCCAGAAAAGAAAGATCAACCCACTCCACGGATGTGACTGCATGTGGGAGTGTTGCTCTACTTTCCTGACGAATACTGCAGGTGTCTGCATCTCTCAGCCTGACTGACGCTGGGATCATATTGAAGATATCAGTACACTGGAAACCAGGGCCGGCTGAAGATGTGTGTGTGTGTGTGTGTGTGTGTGTGTGTGTCACCGTGACTGACAATGTGGATGTGTGTGTGTGTGTGTCACGGTGTGTGTGTGTGTGTGTGTGTGTGCCGGAGAGAGAGAGAGAGTGCCAGTGAGAGTATACTGTGACCACTGAGTCAGTGTGTTTGTGACATGTGGGAGGGGGGGGGGGAGAGGAGGGGGAGGGTTGAGGGGGGAAGGTAGGGACCGGGGGAACGGGTGCCGATGTGTGTGTGTGTCAGTGTGTGCGGTGTGTGTGTGTGTGTGTTCCACGGTGTGTCCGCCATGTCACTCCGGCACTCGCGTGAGATTGATCTCAGTTCTGCACTGACAGTGCCACTGTCGGCTTTAGTTACACCGCACAACACTGACGGAGGGCCCGGATTGAGAAAGATCGGAAAAACTTGAGTAATCGTCATCCCAAGTTCAGTCGGCTCAACCCAAAAGCCACGACTCGCGCCGGCGGTGCCCACGGCGCTGCTCAGGGACTGGATTCGCTGAACCGGAACCCGGCACGCCGGTAACCCAGTCAGAACTGACCATCAATCGCCAGACTTGAAATCTAACTCCGGGCCTTACCGGCACTAGTATCATATATATATATATATATATATATATATATATATATGTGTGTGTGTGTGTGTGTGTGTGTGTGTGTGTGTGTGTGTGTGATAGTCAGGTATCCCCCTAAAAAAAGTGAACCGCTTTTTGACAAGTATTTTCTCAATGATAGAGAAACCGAATTCATTAAAAAAAATTCAGTCACATAGTAACCTTAGGGTATTATCAACAAGTCTGCAAAATATCTAAAAGTTCGGACGCAAATTATGCGAGTATTGTCAAATTCAAAACAGCATGTCAAAAAATCCAGAATCAAAGGAAAACTCACTTATTTCAGTTTATCCTCAATGCGGCCTCCATCTTCCTCCACGACTAAACGAAGCCGTTTCTTCCAAGCAGAAATGCTTTACGTATTTCTTCCACCAATATCAGTCTCCTCCCATGACATAATTATCCTGTCCTTTAACGCCTGCTCGGTCAGTTTGTCGCTCACTCCCCACTGAGTAAACTTTCTCCTTCAGAGAGTCCCGTATGGCGGCATAATCCATTGGGTTACACTGATCAGGACTTTGTGAAGACCATTCATCCTTCTTGATGAATTCTGGTGTAGCCTCCCCCAGATGGGCCTGGGTTACCCTACTTGTGGGTGAAGGAGCCCCATCTTGCTGAAACACGTAATTGTTTCTAGGATAAAGACGCCTACAATCCGGGAGAAGATTGTCATCCAGTAACTGAATGTAGCTTTCACTATTAACCTTGGCTCTATCAGTGTCAATAAAATGAATGTTTGTTTTTCCTTTCCAGGATACTCCAGCTGAAACCATTATCTTTTTTGAAAATCTACTGAGAACTGAATCTCATGATTGAGGCGAGATGGCTGAATTTCTTGTTTCCGTTTCCCATAAGCGCGATCGTTTTGGCGATTTTTAGCTATTTCTAACGTTAAGTCTTTCTCGTGAAAATGATCCTTTTCAATCAATGGCCGAGTTACGGCAGCGAGTTTTCCTTTTCCCTCTAACATTTTGGTCCCTCCTTGATACCCGTATCCTCTTGAAGGACTTCAGCTCCAGTTCTTTCGGCATTCTTTGCACAGAAGACTTGCTCACTTGTAAATCGCTTGTAACTTCTCTAAGAGATTTGAGGGTCCCTGGGTTCTCCTCCTGGGATTGAATCAGTTCTGGCTGGCTCAACACGGTCCTTGTTCTCCTCCGAACATGCAGTCTTGGGTCTCCCACTGCCAATTTTACGTGCTACTGACCATGCAGTGCGTATTTTAGCGATAAGTCTATTTACAGTGACATGACTCCACCCCGGCCTTGCCTGGAAATTCCTTTGCGATCCTTCTTCCACCCCAGACTTTCTCCTTGAAATAGTTTTCAATGGTAACCTTATCACTTTCACTCAAAGGCATTGTTGATCCTTCCAAACTGAAACTTTAGACAGAACTGATTGTGGATGCAGATGATAATAAAAAATAATATATAAAAAAATAAATAGACTTGACACCCAGACAGGCTATTTTTAGACTGACACTAATTAACAGATGCCAACACCTGGCAGCTGGCATGAACATGATAAAGGTCACATTGCACAGCTCTGATACTGGATTTTTTGACATACTGTTTTGAATTTGACAGTACTCGCATAATCTGCGTCCGAACTTTTAGATACTTCGCAGACTTGCTGATGATACTATAAGGTTACTGTGTGAAACTTTTCAATGAATTCGGTTTCTCTATCACTGAGAAAATACTTGTCAAACAACGGTTCACTTTTTGGGGGACACCCGATATAATCATATATATATCGCCCATCGAAACCGCCAGGAACCACGCTGACCTTCACGGACACATGTTACGCGGAAAGATCATCAAGTTACAGGATTGGAGTTTCGGAACGTCACCATGCCCCACTTGACACCTGGCGCTATCACTGACGGTCTGCAAACAAAGGAAACAGGACGTGTTAACTGACTGACAACGCGAAGAAAGCCCAGAGAGAGAGAGAGAGAGAGAGAGAAAGCCGGGGACTCAGAAGGAAATCCGCTCATTGACATCGAGAGAGGAAGAGGTTACTTTCGTGAGGACGAATGGCTCGGATAGGTAATTATTAGTTGGTTGGGCAACCGGCTTACCAAAGATGTTTTTCTCAACGCAAGCTGTTGTTTTTCCTCTGTGATGTTCCTCAGGGACATGGTTTATCGGCATTATGTACAGTATTGTGGTCTTCTGTTTCCGGGCACTGTAACAGTCAGAGGCTGCCGCTTACTGATATGGAATCCGGTGGATCCGGCCGATTGATGCTTGGCCGGGTGA
>NC_134878.1:51384880-51504880 GCF_041734735.1 Babylonia areolata
TCGGAATGGAATGATTTTCAACAATCAGCCAGCAAATACCAGGCACTGTGCGCGGTATGTGGATGCCAAGGCACCAAACGGTGTGGTCAGTGTCATTCAGTAAGTTACTGTGGAAAGGATCACCAGACGCGGCACTGGAAAGCAGGACATAAGAAAGTGTGTGGGAAGTCAGTTCCACAAGGAACAGGTACGTTGAATGTTTTGCAAATTATAAATCTGATTTTTTTACTGTAGTTTCACAGTTCATTTTCAGAGACTAGAGGCATCAAAGCCCACGAACTGAGACATATCTACAAGTACAACACATCTAGTGATATATTTATATATATATATATATATATATATATATATATATATATATATATATATATAATGTTTCCAAGGGGAAAATATTGAGGAAAAGAGAAGGCATCCTTGGGAAGAACATTGATTTTTACACTTACAAGGAAATGCTTATTTTATACCATATCCAAATTGTGTAATTTTTTCTATAAACACACACACACACACACACACACACACACATTATATATGTAGAGAGAGAGATGCAGAATATGCTGTGCTCATTAACAGTAATTTGTGCATTACTGTTTATGCGCAATATTTTTTTGTCTGTTACCAGTGACGAGTAATGGCCAGTCATTAGAAAGGAAGATATGATACACAATTTAAATGAAAAAAATCATTATGAGTTTTATGTCACAGTGACTTTAAAACTTAGACTTTGTTCACTTGTTGTTGTTTTTTCATCCAAGAGAGAAAAAAAAGACCTACCTACCCATCAACACATACACACAGAAAAAAGAACACAAAGAAACATACAATGAATAATAGAGAAGATGAGTTTGTTAGAGACATTGCCCACTTCCTTCCATTTGCCACCACATATGTCCAGTTAATAACACTCACAGGTTGTCTTTCTCATTACTGGTAATGCGGAATATTGTTGCCCATTTCTGATCATGTGAAACAATATTGAGCATTACTGTTAATTGGCAATTACTGTTGAGCACAGCATATACATTGGATTATCACAGATGAGATATTGGATTGTGACTTTTCCCAGCTATGATTGAGAACACCACTAAACTATTATGGGTCTCTGGTTCACATGGCACAGACTGACAGAGGATAATAATTCATTGCCAATGCCAAAATATCTGCAGAGTCTGTAGGGGACAAAACTGCAGTCATATCAGGCATACAATGATACAGTTGGCTCTCTCCATCTATAAATTGCTGTCTTTGAAGTTTCATTTTTATTTTTTACATTTTTTCTTTTGATCTTTTCAAAGTTATTTCCAAATAATGGAATGGTTGTTTGTTAATTGCACTTGTTTTCCCCCAGTATTATGTTGTGCGAAAAAGAAAAGAAAATTTTCACTGTTTGTTCAAGATGTCTTGAAGTAAACTGTGGGGGTTTTGATATTTGCTTTCCAGTTTCATATAAACTGTTCTGAATGTTCTGTAACAGCTTGGTTCTGAAAGTTCCATAACAGCTTGGTTATTACATGTGTCATTCTGTGTAATTCAGTCACACTGACATGTACTTTGTGAAAACTAATTTCACTTAATTTAGTATTTACTTTCTTCAGTTGTTTACGTTGAATTAAGTTTGATATTATTACCATTAATTCACAGGACTTACTTTGTTGTTAAACAGTGGACATAGTGGTCAGTGGAGTGACCTTCCCAGAGTTTGACCTGGAAATGGAGGAGGAAGACTACACACCTGACAAAAGTGTGAAAGACGAAGAGCAGGCCTTGCAGGAGTATGAGCAATGTGTCAGTGCCATGAGCACCCACCAGGCGGCAGACACACAGTTCAGCGACCAGGAGCTGGAAGGGATGGCCACACAGGAGAGTGAAGATGACAAGCAGTTTAAAAAGTTTAAAAAGAGGGTGGCATTGTATCAGGATCAGGTGTGTTGCTGGATGATGGTTTGGTTTGCATTTTATGGATATTGTTTTTTATGACTCACGGGTTTTCAGTGCTGGCACTTTAGTTGGCCCAGTGAAAGTTCGTGAACCCAGGAAGTAGGGCATGAATATAAATAAACGCGGCTGACAAACAGGCCGTGCCAGTGGCACTCGCTGTACGCTTGTTCAGTGGTAAATCTGCTTTGTTTCTTTCGCGATCATCTCCCCGGATGGATCGGAAATAACGACTAAAGAAGTGGTTTTCTAAAAAGAACGCAAAATAAGCTTTCCATTGACTCCAAACACAATATGTTTTCTTACATAGCGGTTGTTGCAGCAACGGTTGAAACATACATGAAGAATGAGAAGAGAAGGACAAGCAGAAACATGACTGCAAAAATCGTTAAATTTAAATCCCTCTTTGAGAAAACAGGTGCTTATCACAATAACATCGTAAAATCGCACAGAACATTTAGTATGCCTGCATGCAGATCAGCTTACCTTTTGAGTTGTGCGATTTTTCTTGGCAGCACAACAAGTGTTTACATGAACACACTGTAGCATGGTGAGTGCGAGCAGCAGGGGGATGGAGAGCGGGGTGAGTGTCTGTCGGCTTTTGGCACTGCTGTGAAGTGGCGATTTGATACACACATTGCACTGCTCTCTGTCTCATCAGCTGTTAGCGGTATCCTTGCTCTGCTGTTCTTTGTTCATAAAATGGTTTCAGCACAGCACAAAATTGTCCGCTAAACATATGCACTGAAAGTGCAAAGTAAACAGTAAATGTTTGGTGTATAATTCAAACTTTTAATGACTTAGAATAGGGAGCCACTTGTCGAAACGCATATCCACCAATACTCCCGTGACAGAAAAAAAAAAGAACAAAAATGCACAAACAATAAAAACAAATAAAACAAACAGATGAACAAACAAAACACTAAACAGAACAAATCTCAATATAACAAATTATTTTTATGTGAACTGACTATGCATGCAAACAACAACAGCAACAAAAAATTGAACAACACACAACGGCTGGGCACACACACGCATGTGTGAACACACACACACACACACACACACACACACACACACACACAGACATTGGAAGCACGCACAAGCATAAACACTTATGAATCAAGTCACACACACACACATGCACAGAGGCTCACACGCATGCGCGCACACACAGGCTCGCACACACGCACACAATGTTCAAGAGCACTGTTGTCTGCCTGCTGGTTTGTCAGAAAGCAACAGAACACCCTGCAATCAAGGGGACACAGCGGTCAGCTGTTCCCACATCAGAACATTTATCTGTTGTTCCTCATCCCGAATGCTGTGCACACGTGTTTTTAGTGTATTGACAAACGTGTGCGACTCCTCGCCGACACTCACCCCTTCATTCCACGAGAAAGACAAAGTTTTTTAAGGTAAAAAAAATGAAATGAAGATGTTGATAAAATAATAAAATTGTGTAAATCAAATCAAACTGCACTCCAATAATACAAGCAGGAATAGCAATAATTCAACTTTCTGTAATCGCTGCAGGAAATGTGTGGATGCTGTGAAAACGTGGGAAAAGTGGGGCAGGGGCTGCGGGGCCGAGTGAAACAAAGAAGGCAGTGTCCAGGTTTGGCGCGCGGGGCCAGAAATACCGCGGCGAATGCGCCAGCCAGTGCAGAGTGCGGTGGGAAAATCTGGCATTAAAAAATGTTTGACCCAAGACGCTAGACGCTGCTCAGGCCAACTAAAGAGCCAGATTTTGTGCTCGGCTGAGCAGCTGTGGACTGTGTCAGTATGATTTTATTTTCAAAAGTAATACTGTCAGTTCCTAAAGTTAATATGATTCTGACTGAGAGTTTCAGATTCAATTTCTCATGGAGGCGTCACTGTGTTCGGACAAATCCATACGCTACACCACATCTGCTAGGCAGACGTCTGACCTGTAGTATAAGTATAACCCAACACTGGCAACAGTCGTGCCTTGAGTGCAAGCGTATTATTATGTGTATCTATCAGGAAGGAATCTGCTACAGAATTTTGTCAGCGGACAACACTCATTACCATGGGTTCTTTTTCAGTGTGCCAAGTACTTACTGCACACGGGACCTCCATTTATCATCTCATCCAAATGACTAGATGCTCAGTTTGATTTTCCAGTCAAACGTAGGAGAAAGGGTGAGAGTGGGATACAAACCCACACCCTCATGGACTCGCTGTATTGGCAGATGAGCGTCTTAACCATTCTACCACCTTCCTCGGACTGAGAAGTGACACAAAACACACTGAATTAGTGTATGAATAGACAGTGATACAAAGTTGAAGTTTTCAATACTCAACATTATGATAAATGGAAAAGAGAACTTTATGAAAAGAACTGTGTCTCAAGATGATTTGATTATCTGTTTCTGGAAAAGCAAAAAACTAAAAGTGATGAAGCTTTGCCCAACTTGAAACATCAGCTTTTAGTTATAGTCAAGAACCCTTTAAGTGTTTTGTATTGTTTTATCCTGTTTGAACAGTCAATTTCCTTTTGTTTTAAGTTAATTTACAGTTTTGTGACCAAGACATGTGATGACAGTTGCTGATTCACTGCAGAAATTTAGAGATCAGAATGATCAGTAATTTTTTTGTGATGGTTAAGGAAACAGACATGTTTACACACTAACTCACATGCATGCACATGATTCTGTTTTTGCTGTCTGTGCTTGGTAGAAATGTTGGACTATTCATACACTTACAGGTGCATGTGTTCGTGTACATTTTCACCACCAAGTCATGTCACCTTTTGTTTGTGTCAGGTGTTGCGGTACTGTAAAGGGGGAGAACCACTGTGGGTATCCATCAAACACCAAGCAAAGGAGGCGGATATCCCTGACTGCTCATGTGGAGCACCCAGACAGTTTGAATTTCAGGTCTGTGAATCATCCATGTTATTGTTAATGTTATTTTACATTGTATTATTATTGTACCAGAAGCTGCACTTTGCATCAAGTTTTGTAACTACTTGTTCTGCTCCAGTTTTCATCAACTTTCATCAGCTGATGACTGGTTTCATTTCTTGTTGAAAAGCTTTGTTGGCTTGAGTTAGATCTATGCAAAGTTGCACATCAACTTTCTGATTATGCACACCATAAAAAGAGATTAAAAGCAGTCAAATAAAAATGCACAATAGCTGTTGATAGACTAAAACCAGTTGCACACACATAAGCTATAAGAGTGATGTATGAAGACACAATGTGTAAGAGTGATGTATGAAGAAATGAAAATGTCTAACAAACAGAAATTTTAAAAATCCATAAATATGCACACACACACACACACACACACACACACAAGCCTCAACTGTGAACACCAGAATGTTGGTTCTGTCACAAGAAATAAGACCTTAGCCCCTACCCCCACCTCCTGGGTAACCCAGATTAACATTTGGGTTAGTTCACTGTTCATGTCCTTCAGATTGGAGAGGGAATTTATAGGAAATTATATTCCAGCTGACTACAGAATCAGTATTGAAGTAAAAGAGAGCTCCTCACCTGTGCTTTGCTTAAGTCTTGTCCTGGGTAAATAGTTGTTATTTATGGCATTCCTGGTCTTATTGACTTAGTGCATTTGCAGGTAATGCCTCAGTTGCTGAATTACCTGGGTGTGGACGACAAGGATGGCAACAGTTTGGACTGGGGCACGTTGTGTGTCTACACTTGCAGAGATTCCTGTGCCATAGGCAACAACTACGTCACAGAATTCCTCTGGAAACAAGATTTCACTGCAGACTGACGAGATACTGAAATAAACCTTGCACATGAACAGCAGTTTTTGTTGTTGTTGTTTTTTTTAACCCAATTTACAAGTTTTTAATGTCTTCTTTTTTTTTCTTTTTTAAAGCTGCTATGTAATAGATCTGTTATTGCTTTGGAAAATAACTTCATGTTTGAAAACCAGGAACTTTTAGTTTTATTTATTGCAAGATTATACCAGGTGTGTGATTACCCAGTCTTTACAAGACTTGTAGTTTGTCACAGTCTGCAACTTATTGGAAGTATTTATTTTTAATAAATATCAGTGTCAATTGTTTATATCAAGAATGTGTGGGGTCTTGTATGGGGGTGGGGGATGGAATTGTTTTGTTGTTGGAATTATACTTTTCAGTCGTAGTGCTTTATGAAGGTAACCTTAGTCACACAGAAATCATCTCAGAAACAGAAAATCTTTAGATATTGTCATGGATGCCATCTGTGACATTTTGTTACATTCTTTTTCTTCTTCTCAACTCTGTGAAGAGTGAGTGGGGCAGTGCACTGAAGAACTGTTCACCAGATTCATCCAGGTCTGTGGGTTGTGTCAAAGAGTGGGTCTCTGCAAAGTTTTTTCCTTGATTCAGCATTTTGTGTTTGTGTGTGTGCGCGCACACACTCATCTGTTTATGTATGTTGGTACATGCCTATGTGTTTGTATGTGTCAAGGGTAGCTGCTATGTACATAATATGCATGTTAAAATGTATGTATGGAGAGTGTGTGTGTACGTGTGTGTTTGGTTTATTAGTCACATTTTGGTGTGTATGTAACATTGATGTAATGTGTTATGTGAACAAAAGTGTTTTTGTAAAGCACCCAAAGCATATTTCTGGGTAGTGTGTTATATAAGTATCCATTATTGTCATTCTTGTCAGTACATCATCTTTGTCTCTCAACATTTTATTGATTGTTATAGCAAGGCCACTGGATATTGTCAGTTATGTGCCCATACAAAGATTTCTTAATTAATGCCAGCAGCTCTTCGTATTGTAACATTGTAATACTTCATATTTTAAAACTAAACAAGCAAAGAGAGAGAAAGAAGAAATAACAAACTGCTATTAAAGTTGGCTGTTGATCAAAAGAAACACAACAGAAAATCAAAGTACAAAACATGAGAGATCAATTTGGAACCTCTTAAATTCTTTATGCCCCAAATCACTCAGAGGGAAAGAGCTAGACTGTCCAACACAAGGTGGTGGTGACTTTCCATCCCTCACCGACTTACTCCGCTTCTAACTCTGTCACACACTGACAGGAACATAGGGAAAAGGAAACTCAAATGATTTTATTTTAAATATTATTTTAGGTTCAATGAATACTGATCTTGCTACATGATAAGTTTGAAGAAGTTCCCTTTGACCATTTTCTTAGAGAAAAAAAGCACCATGATGTTTTACTTATGTTTTGCGTTACTTAAAAAAAAAAAAATTTTTTTTTTTTTTTTGCTTGCTTTTTCTCACATATAAGACAATATGAATAGCAGTGTCCTGTATTGATGCACCGTTGTCAAAACCAAGTATTTTACAAGTTCTACAAGTGAAGATATTAAGCAGCTTATATGTAGCTATAAGTTAAAGAAGGAAAAACGGGGAGAAATGCAAGAATAAAACAGTTCGAATTTTGCATGTCATCAAAGAGGGAAAAAAAAGCTTGTGGTTCTCAGTGGTTGTGCATCAAGTGGAATGTTGTGTTTAGACCCTACTTCTTCACAGAAAATTGACAATTTCAGATATTCAAAACTACTAGGCACCATCAGGGTTCTTCTGGCTTTCTGGAAATCATTCTTTCTAATTGTCCAACAATAAACATTCAGATTCAAACAACTTCATCTCAGTCAATATCCAGGTCAGTTTCTGCCTCATTTAGCTGCACGTTTACCAAGTTCTCTGCAGTGGATCCCTTGATTCTTTTTCATGGTTGTCTCCTACAGTAAAACGCCAAACATTGAGGCCAGCCAATTTTAGAAAGCACTTTAATTTTTAAACCTTAATTTTTTTTTTTTATACATTTTTCAAACTACTGCAGATATCAGCATTCATTTTTTTTCAGGCAGAAGTAGAAATGGTAGAGAAAATGGAAGCCACATTCTTGCAAGATGTGCATCTCCATGGTAATCATGACATGGTGGCCCCCATAATCGCCACATTTTTTTTTCTCCAAGCAGATGTCACACTATGGGGTTTACCAGGCGCTGTATACTAAATAGGTTAAAGATCCCATAACCAACCTATGTCTGTGTTCAAGGGGTTATGGAAACTTAACATACCCAACATGCACCAATGAAAAAAGAAAATCGGCCTAAATGACAGTATTTTTTCTTCAAAAAAACAAACAAACAAAAAAACAAACAAAAAAACACCAAAAACCTATCCATGTTAAAGACCTGTTATACAACACTTATAAGTGAATGTGGAAATTGTAGCATGGTTGCCACTGTGCACCAGGTTGTTACTTCATCTTGGGAGACCTTTTTTACATGGATGGTTACTATTGTGCACCAGGTTTTTACTGGTGGATATGGACATTATTCACCAGGTTTATACTGGGGAGACCATTTAAGACACTCCTTTTTTTGTTTTTTTGGGGGTTTTTTGTTTGTCCTTTGGTCATGATCCATAAAAACAAGCATAAAAACTGATACCCTTGTTTCTTTGATTGTCCTGGATATAAATTTTCAAAGAAGTCAGCCACTGTCATGAGCCATTTCCAAGCCAAACAGCAACATAAGCAAGAATGAAGATAATATTTTCACCACCAAAACATTTTCCAGTTTCAGTTTAAAGGAGGTGTCTAAGCATATGGACTGCTCCATATGTACACACACACATACATATAATAATAAATAACAAGAGAGGCAAGACCTTCAAGACTCACTTGTGATAATCTAATCATTAAAATGTGTTCTGTATTTGTTATTATAAAGCTTCGGGTTAAAAGAAAAGAAAAAAAAAAGTCAAACGGCAGATTCGAACTCCGCATGTTCAGGGTGAGAAGAAACTGTCTTACCCATTACACTATCATGGCTCCTTAACTGACATTCAAAACTATAATATTTAAACATGCTTTTTTAAAGGGTGATAAATTGAATGCGGTATTCGCAGTGAGAACACTGTTTAAATCATATTATTCTGGTGTATCTTGGGCATTCAAAAAATCTTTCAGGGCAATTAAAAATTCTTTTTAAGTCCACGGTAAAGGAGACGTGGCTATCACCGCAATCACACTGCAACATTTATC
The DNA here is from genome assembly GCF_041734735.1 of Babylonia areolata. NCBI lineage: Eukaryota > Metazoa > Mollusca > Gastropoda > Neogastropoda > Buccinidae > Babylonia > Babylonia areolata. Next base: position 51,393,839 of record NC_134878.1, read on the forward strand.
CGTTTTCTCTGGATCTAGATAGATGTACAAGTTTCAGTTAGTTACACCCGGTTGACATGGTCGATTCAATTTCTCTTTTATGTTCATTCTAGTTTTATAGTTTTAAAGTTGATATGAAAATTAAGTATTTTGTTAAACTGATAACATGTAGAGCCAAGTACAAGTACTTCTAAACATCTTATGAAGTGAAAAGGACTTCATTTTGAGAAAAGTCAAGACTGGAAATCTTTACGTTTCATCAATTCAAGGGTATTAACTCACATGGTTTATTATTTTTAACTGTGAATTCCGACTGATTCTGTGCATATTTTTATGGCAGTTTGGGGCATAATGCAGTAAGTGATGAGGCGTTCACAAATCTTTCTCTGAATAAATATTTAATGGTCTCCTTCTCCAACTTTCCATCACATGTTATCGTGTATTGTCGATTGAATATAGGATTGGACGGGCAGGTCAACAACTTGAAACAAAATGGTGTCGTTTGCATTCGCGAAGAATATGAGTACGCGCTTTGAATGTGTATAAATATGTGTACGCAGTTGATTTTTGCCCATGACCCTTCAGGGCTCAGCCAATAGATCTATAAAGTCCACTCGTCGTATTGATTTTAGTATTTTCCGAAAAAGACCACTTGGGCGAATGAACATAGTGAAAGCCCTGTACACTGAGAGTAAAACACATAAGCTTTTTATGTACTGAGTATAATTTCAAAATGTAATGTTTATGATGAGAAAGATCGGTTTAAAGCAAATTAAGTCCCTTAGCATTAATTACAGATTAATTTCCCTTTTTTACTATTTGCACCAGAACATTTGCAAAATAAATATAACTTCCATGCTTAGCAAAAGAAGTTCCCATTTGAACAAAAAATGATAAAAATGACTGCTCTTGTTGTGTCAGAATATCAGATCAAAGTGCCAAGTTTAGAGAATAAAAAGTATATAAATATAACAGTAAATGCAGTTTGCATATAATTTGGCTTCTTTTTTTAAATTTTTTTTGTGCCCATCCCAGAGGTGCAATATTGTTTTAAACAAGATGACTGGAAAGAACTGAATTTTCCCTATTTTTATGCCTAATTTGGTGTCGACTGTCAAAGTGTTTGCAGAGAAAATGGCAATGTTAAAGTTTACCACGGACACGCAGACAACCAAACACTGGGTTAAAACATACTCACCTTGTTTACACAAGTGAGTCAGAATTTAGAAATATTAGATAAAAATGTGTGCACATCGACATCAGTGTGCAAACACCTTATGTGAGGTTCACATACACATAGTGCATCACTTGGCAGGGCCATGCATGCTCATGCGCACACACACACACACACGCACGCACAAATTACATTTACATATACACGACATACACACATAGTGTCCACTCCCAGAAAATGAGCACATGCATTCATTTGTGTGTCTACACTCAAATGTAACTCCCACAATCTACACACCCATTCTCATACACAACACAGATTTCAGACACACAAACACTCACTCTTCCTAGATTTCTTAGAAGTACACATTCAACACAAAGACATGAGAAATTTTCCTCCAAAACTTTATTCACTTTTTGACCTGAGATGAGATAAAGCATCTGTACACTGGTGGTGACGTTTTCATTTATGCATCAGCGATGGTCACTTCAACTTCCACACCTGGCTCAATGCTGATGGAAGTCTGAAGCAAGTGTTAAGGACATAACTTTTAAGAACTGGAAATGTGGCAGGGCTGAGAGTGAAACACGGATAGCAGACATACTGGAAATGCAGGATGGATATGCTCCATTATGCTGAATCTGATTACATCATCTGGAAAAGGGAGAGGGGAAGATTAAACCCACTGTAACAGTTTACATGCACTTTGGACATATATGTGAGTACATGTACACTGAAAGCAGCACAATAATCTGAAAAGGTACCAAATTATCTAAATTACTGTTGTGTAGCCGAACTGATTGCACAGCCAGTCCAGTGCTGAAAAACACAAGAGAAACATCCTTTTTAATCAAGATGCCAGACACAGAGTTCCTTCTACACAAATCTTAATAAACAATCCTAAACACTGCTAACCACTATACTAAACTCTGAAACAATTAAGCCATGCTCAAGGCATTAAGTCACCAACTGTTGGCTTAACTTATCACTTCACACGACAGAAAAACAATGGGATCAAAAAGCACACAGAAAAAGACTTGCTGGCAAATAATGCAGATCAGGCAGTTAATATCCAACTCACCATTTATACTCACAACTGGTGACTATCTACAGTCACTTATCAAGCATGCCATGGACTGTTAACTGAAAAAGTGATCTCTCCTAACAAAGTATGTAGGTGAATGGACCCAAAGGAAAAAGGCAGAAAAAAGTGGATGAAATTCCTAGCATTAAATGAATCAAAATGAGGTGCCATGAGTGGTGGTGGGGGGGGGGGGGGGGGGAGAGAGAAAGGCAGGTATAAAAGAAAACAAAAAAACACACACAAATACATTGCCGTACTTTTCAACCAACAATGTGCTGCAGAACATGAAACATGGAGAGAAAAAAAGGATACAATCTGCTTGACAATCTCAGAGGGTGAGTGCAGGTCAATGATGCGCTTATGGATGCGCATCTGGTAGCGGTCCCAAGTCTTTGAGCCCTCACCACAAGGTGTCTTGCGAGTGGTGATGCGCAGGATCTTGGTAGGCATGCGCACTGGCCCCTTCACCTTCAGCTGTTTGTCCTTGGCACCCTTGATCAAATCAGCGCACACTGCCAACAAACGATTCATGAAAAGATAACTATATTGATGGACACGAAGGATAACACAGATGAATGACCAGTCAATTATCAAGGCAATTACTTCACTGTCAATGAACTTTCAGTATCAGGAACATAGGAAAAAAATTATGAGTGAGAGTAGTTCCATATTATTGTAATCTGCATACCGTCATTTCAATAAGAATTTTCTTCCTTTTTTTGTGTTTACAAAAATCCTGTCACTCCTAGTCCCACTCATGAAAACTAAATTATCATCAGAAATCGCTCACCTTTCTCAAGACTTTTCACATTGCGGCTTGTCAAAGTGATACGGATACGGTGGATGGGTGCCTCATCAACTGGGGCCTTCTGGTCTCCTTTGGCTGGGTATGCAGACTGAAAAGAATGAATATATACACTGAGACTAGCAAAGACCACAAAAGCAAATTCAATATATATATCATCATGATAAAATCCAGATAGGAGAAAGGAAATCCATAAAACATATAGCATCCTCTTTCAGTCCTTGTAGATTAGTGCCAGCTCATAAAAGCTATAGTGTGCTGGATATTTTTCTCTTTTAAAAAAACTTTTGTTATAGAACATGTAAGTGAAACAAGAATTCCATGCATCATATGTCATTTCACTGACACAATTTCAGTTTGAAGAGACATCAAAGTAAGTATACTAATTAACATTCTACTCATTGTGTCATTAATTTAGAAAGAAAGAAAAAGAGAATGGTGAGATGTTCAGTTTGGGTTTTCATCATTAGAAATATGACCCGAAAGATGGTCCATCATTACACCATCACCATCTAAAATCAAAATAAAGTTTAGCTTTAAAATCTATCTACATATATATCATAATATTAAAAATATTTCATGGGTCATATAAAGAACAAACTTGATAAGCTTGGTGTTCTGTGACAGTTGTCATCACATGAATTTGATGAAATATGACCTGAAAGATAGTCCTTCATGGAGTTCATCACACAAAAATGAAGAAACAAAAGTATGCTTACTTGAACCTGACAAATGAAAAACCATACAATCTCATGGTTGATTTAAGGTACAATGGGCAATAACGGGTTGGGCAATGTCCAAGAGTAGAATGAGACAAGTTCTGGATTGACTGAGTGATGTATCTTTCACAAAAGCTGTGCTGGTTGAGTATCACTGTATATATTTGAAGCAGCTGGGTGTCCATCCTCGATCGATACAAAGCTTGGTGCTTAGCAGAGATCCCGACGAAAATGTCACTGAACATCATCAGTAATCGTTCCATACGATAATTTTGGTGGGAGTTCGTCAGTAAATGAAAAAAACAACAGTGGGAGTTCATTGGTAATTTTGGTGGGAGATTTGTCAAATATAGAGTCAAGAGGAGGTGTTGAAGGTCATGTGACCAATCTGTGGATCAAGAGTTTGATTCCTGGTTGGACTTTTCTGTACGCCGTTCTGTCAGCCATTGGTGATTAACTCATGCAAGACAGCAGCGAAAACAAACTCAAGAATCAAGAAAGGTCCGCACAGACTGTCACTGACTGAAAATTGAATGTTACAGCCGTTAATTATTCGGGACCGATGTCAAGCTGTTCACTGCACATCGACTGAGAAGGTTATTGATAAAATTAGAATCCTATGGAATCACAGGTAAAACACTTCACTGGATAGAAGAATTTCTTAGTAACAGATCACTGAAAGTAAAGGTTGGTAGATCTCAATCAAATGGTGCAGATGTCCTGAGTGGAATCCCCCAAGGCAGTATACTTGGACCTATTCTTTTTACTGTATTTATAAATGATCTTCCACAATCAGTAAACAGCACTTGTAAAATATTTGCTGATGACACTAAAATATACACATCCCCTTTAGAATACCAAATATTGCAAAGCGACAGATTCACTCGTGGAATGGACAGACACATGGAACCTATACTTTGATGCTACAAAATGCAAAGTGCTCCATATTGGTAGCAAAAACCCTGAACAGGACTACTTAATGAAAATAGGTGATAAAGAGTTTATTATTGAAAAATGTGAAGAAGAAAATGATTTAGGTAATATTTTTGATAAAAACCTACTCTTTGACCAGCATATCACATGCATACCAAAAAAAAATTTTAAAAAGGCAAATCAAAGAACTGGTATTATCAAGCGTACCTTCACATTTCTGGACAGTAGTACATTTTTAAGACTATATAAAGCATTGGTAAGACCGATATTAGAATATGCAAACACGGTTTGGTTCCCAAAATTAAGGCGTCAATCTGCTGCAATTGAAGGTGTACAAACACGAGCAACAAAATTAGTCCATGAAATAAAGGATTTTTCTTATGAAGAAAGGCTAAAATATCTTATTCTAAAGCTCCTTTCCCTTAGACTTTTTTGTTTGAGCAAAAAGGGTACAAGGGGACTTGATACAAGCGTATAAAATATATAATAATGTTGACGACATTGACAAAGCATGTTTCTTTATTGATCCACAAACTAACATTGTCACTCATAACAGTACCGACAAAATTCAGAAGCAACATTATAGCAGCAACATTAGAAAATATGTTTTTAGTTAACCTTCGCTGGCTATCATGGGTCGTACACGACCCAGAAGGGTACAAAAACACAAATATCTCAGCCAATTCTTAATATTTTTCAATGAAATTTCAGAAATGCTTCCTACACCTAAGAGGCCAACTTTTGCCAAAAATTGAGAAAAAAAAAAAAAAAATTAGTTAATGAGTAATTAAAGCTGGCATTTTAACTACACACGGACGCGTGTGTGGGTCGTATATGACCCATGCCTCACTACCCCACTACTCTCCCCCTCCCCCCTCTGTCCCTTTCGCCTGTCTTCAGTTATAAGTTGTATAACCTCCTTCCATCCCTTTCTCTAACAACATGTACCTGTGTGACTGAATATCTTTGATTGTGAGTGTATAGGATGCTATGAGTTATCTCTCTTTCTCTCTCTCTCTCTCTCTATCTCTGTGTGCATAAGTAGAGTTTGTACGTATACATGTGCATGTGGTGTTATGCTTTTGTGTGTGTGATCAGTTTTGTGTGCGTGAGTGTGTGTGTGTATGTGCGTGTGTGTGAATGCGTGAGCATGTGTTTCTTCTGAGTGTATGTGTTTGTGCGAGTCTGTGTGTGCGTGTGCGAGCACGTGTGTGTGTAATCAGTTGTTACGATATGTTTTCCTTTTCTATATTTTGTTATAAGCTTTGGAGGAATATACAGGTTTTTGTCTCTTTACAAATTATGGGTCGTGCACGACCCACACAAGCTTTGGAGGAATATACAGGTTTTTCTCTCTTAAAGATGGGTCGTGGACGACCCACGAGCTTCCGCGTGTAGTCAAAAGCGACAGCGGTATGGGTCGTAGACGACCCACATGCGCTTCCAAGTGTAGTCAAAAGCAACAGCCAGTGAAGGTTAAAGAGTAACTAACAACTGGAACAGATTAACGCCAGAAATCAAACATGCACCTAACATGAATGCCTTTAAAAAGCTTATTGATGACCTCTCTTCTCTCTCCCTCTCCACGCTTCTCACCTCCCCACATGTCAATAATAGCCAGACTAACGGCTGATGGACACTGCAGGAAGAAGAAAGGTGAGCATGGGCTGGGAGTACCTGACCAAAAAAAATGACAACAAAAAACAAAACGAAAAACTACGGGGCGTATAAAGCCGCAAGGCTACAATGCTTGCATCGCCCCTAACCTGAACCTGAACCTGATCTGTATCTGTAGAATACGTTGCTATAGCCACTTATGACAAACGCAACGGTGGGGGGGGAGTGCGCAGCCTAGCATTACTGGTGTCCTGAGAACCATGCTTTGAAGCTCTCGACAGATGTTGCTGTCACCGTTGCCTCGTCCAAATGGTTCCAGTCACGAACAGTGCCAATAAAGAAGGAGTTTCTGAACTGCTCAGTCTGAGATCTGCCTACTACAAAGGATTTTGAATTGTTCCTGATGTGATTGGAGATGGCACTTGTTGCGTTGTATTCTTTAAAGTCACGAGGTTTGATGCGACGTCCTACTTTGTGTGGAGTCAGGAAACTAGTAGGCTGTATGGCCGGTACTAACCCCTCAACCACCTTGTACAGAAACGTTAGGCGTAGATCACTTCTACCTTTCTGTAACGTTGGCAGCTGCAGGGTAGATAACATATTGGCAATGGCACCGGGGGTTCTTGTGGTGTAATTGCCAGTAATAAACCTAGCTGAGAGGTGTTAGATTTTTTCTAGTTGGTTTTTATCTTGCTGTAGGTATGGGGACCAGATGATGCATAGCACACCTGTTTCACTTTCTCCCTCTGTTCGCAGTCTTGGTGTAATCCTGGACCAGTCTCTTTCCTTCCAACAGCACATTTCGAATATCTGTAAAGTTGCCTATTTGGAACTGCGTAGAATCAGCTCTATCCGCCACTATCTCTCAACCGATGCAACCAAGACACTTGTATGCTCTCTGGTTCTCTCAAGATTGGATTACTGCAACTCTCTTTTGGCCGGCCTTCCCAAATACCTGTTAGACAGACTCCAACGAATTCAGAATAACGCTGCCAGACTCATTTGCAGAGCTTCTAAATTTGACCATGTTTCTCCTCTCTTTCAGTCTCTCCACTGGTTGCCTGTTTCTGATCGAATAGACTATAAGCTATCCACTCTGACCTTTTCTGCAGTCAACGGATCTGGCCCCAAGTATCTTTCTGAACTCATCCATATCTATACCCCGTCTCGCCAGCTCCGTTCTTCCTCTGATACTCGACTTCTCAGGATACCTCACGTCAGAAGTAAGACCTATGGACACAGATCGTTTTCTTTTCAATCGCCAAAGACGTGGAACAAGCTCCCTGATAACCTCCGTCACTCTGATTCCCTCGCATCTTTTAAATCTCGTCTCAAAACTCACCTTTTCCCTCAGCAATAAGTTCAATTGTGGCAGGTCCACAACTACATGCATGTATATGAATGTGTATTGTGTGTGCGTGTGTTTATGTAAGTTTGTGCCTGCCTATGTGTGCGTATTTGTTAGGGTAGCTGTTAGATACATATGTATGTTAAAATGTATGTATGCAGTGTGTGTGTGTGTGTGTGCGTGCGTGCGTGTGTGTGTGCGCGTACGTGCGTGCGTGCGTGTGTGTGTGTGTGTGTGGTCACATTTTGGTGTGTGTATGTAACATAGATATAATGTTTTATGTTATCAAAAGCGTTTTTGTAAAGCACCTAGAGCAGATTTCTGGATAGTGTGCTATATAAGTATCCATTATTATTATTATTATTATTATGATGCATCCATACTCTAAGAGTGGGCGGATGAGGGCTAGATATGCGTTTTTCTTGCAGTGTTGAGGAAAGAAGCGCAGGTTTCTGCGGAGAAAGCCTAAGGTGTTGTTTGCTTTCTTCAAGATGTTGGCAATGTGGGTGCCCCACTTCAGGTCATTGGAAAAGATGATGCCTAGGTATGGGTTGGAGGTATGGGTTGATGCCCAGCACCGATCGTATACATACCCTTACACCAAATGACGGTGGCCGGACATGTAAAACATTTTTTCACTTTCCTCTTTTGTAAGTATCCTCTCGGTAATAATGTGGGAATCGTCAGCAAATGACTGATGTTGGCTGCAATACTTACTGACTAATAGTAATACTGAACAAGAATACAACAGTCTGTGCTCTATCTCTGTGCTCGGGAAAGGATCGGATTGAACAACAAAAAATTGTTTTTGAGATCGGGGCCTGGAGATCCAAGGAAGATTGTACCTAAACTGTCATATCAATATCATATCAATATCAAGGCGTGCAGGCCTGCCAAGGCCTTTTGCCCGCTTGAAGTGGGGAAGAAAAAGAGTCCCCACATGTCTGGTGCATTTTTCAACATTGAGTGCGCAATGCTTGAAAAATCAATAAATATGTAAATGAGTTTTGTATTTAAAATTTTTTAAATGAATATCAAGATAATTTTTAAATGTATTCACTGTTCCTGCGGAAACAACGTCTTGTGACAAATTATCCCAAACATTTGTTACTCTGTTACTAGTGTTAGTAAAGAAATGTGCAATTAACCTATTATGTGGAACTTTATTGAACACCTTCTGTAAGTCCAGATAAATTGCATCCATTGGTTTATTGTTTTCAAGTGACTGCATCCAGTCATCTACAGTATTCAACAACTGAGTCACACAGGATCTACCACTGGTAAAGCTAAACTGATAATCAGACAGTAAGTCGTTATCAATCAAATGTTTATTCAAAGTATCACGTATGAAACCTTCAAAAACTTTACATACAACCGATGTCAAACTTACTGGTCGATAGTTTCCAGGGTCTTGTTTGTTACCTTTCTTAAATATTGGTTTTACTTCTGCTACTTTCCATGCCTGTGGGATCTTACCATGTGATACAGTCTTAACAAACAGAATCTTTAAGGGAATAGCTAAACTATTATGCAATTCTTTTAGCAAATAAGGGTGTATTCCATCAGGACCAATGGCTTTATTTACCTTTAACTGTGCAAGTTTCTCACTAATCATCTTTTCTGATATTTCAACATAATCTGTTGAAGCCTTGCATTCTGACTCAAAAGAAGGAATATTGGTGACATCTTCCACTGTGAAAACACTAGAGAAAAACAAATTTAGGACCTCAGCCTTTTCTTTGTCATTGTTAGTTAAAGTTCCACTAGGTGTGCTTAAGTTCGGAATAATCTCCTTTGGTTTAGTTTGTGATGCAATATAATTAAACAGTCTCTTTGGGTCACTTTTAATGTTCTTTGCAATAGACATCCCTTTTTCCTTGGTAGCTTTTCGTAATGCCCTCTTAACCTGATTTCGAGCACGTGCATAAGCATTATAATTTTCAGACGTCCTGTACTTCTTATACCATCTGAAGGTCCTTTTCAATCATATCTTTTCCAAAACAGAGAGTGGGACAGTCTTTTTGTAACTTTTGTTTCCAGTCCAAAACTCTTTAGATGGCACATACTTATCTTTTAATTCCTTCAATTTATCAGTAATGCAAGACCAACACTCATCCACAGATTTGAGTTCCAAAGTCTCTTTCCAATTTATATCATCCAATGCATGCCTCACTGTCTCATAATCACCTTTATCATAAAAATAGTGTCTGCCTTTTGACTTATCAGGTAGTGGAATACCAATATCAACTTCAAAAGTAATACTAGAGTGGTGACTTTTACCTATAGGGGGATAATATAAAACATTATAAACCAAGTCATCTCTGTTTGCTAAAACTAAATCCAAAATATTTGCTGTTTGATTACCACAAAAATGTGTTGGTTCCGTAACAAACTGTACCACAAAATTATACCACAAAATTCTGTATCTGTAGAATACGTTGCTATAGCCACTTATGACATAAACGCAACGGTGGGGGGGGGGGGGGGGGAGCGCAGCCTAGCATTACTGGTGTCCTGAGAGCCATGCTTTGAAGCTCTCAACAGATGTTGCTGTCACCGTTGCCTCGTCCAGGTGGCTCCAGTCATGAACAGTGCCAATGAAGGAGTTTCTGAACTGCTCAGTCTGAGATCTGCCTACTACAAAGGATCTTGAATTGTTCCTGATGTGATTGGAGATGGCACTTGTTGCGTCGTATTCTTTAAAGTCGTGAGGTTTGATGCGACGTCCTACTTTGTGTGGAGTCAGGAAACCAGTAGGCGGTATGGCCGGTACTAACCCCTCAACCACCTTGTACAGAAAAGTTAGGCGTAGATCACTTCTACGTTTCTGTAGTGTTGGCAGCTGCAGGGTAGATAACATATTGGTGATGGCTCCGGGGGTTCTTGTGGTGTAGTCGCCAGTAATAAACCTGAGAGGCGTTAGATTTTTTCTAGTTGGTTTATATCTTGCTGTTGGTATGGGGACCAGGCGATGCATCCATACTCTTAAGAGTGGGCGGTTGAGGGCTAGATATGCGTTTTTCTTGCAGTGTTGAGGAAAGGATCTCGGGTTTCTGCGGAGAAAGCCTGGGGTGTTGTTTGCTTTCTTCGAGTTGTTGGCAATGTTTTCAAATTCATTGGAAATTATGCCTAGGTATGGGTTGGAGGAAACATGTTGGAGCGGGATATTACAGAGGGAATAGTTGTAGATGGAGGACTGTTGGATGTTGAGGATATAGCATTTCTTGGGGTTGAATTTCATGCCCAAGTCAGAGTCCCAGGTGCCCCAGAGGCCCATCTTGCAATAATAATAATAATAATAATAATAATGGATACTTATATAGCACACTATCCAGAAATCTGCTCTTCGATAGACAGGTAGAAAATGCGAAAAACTTAGCCGTATGAAGTGCACAGGTACAGGTGTCGAGATGGCTGCTGGAAAAAGAGGGCGATAACCAGGGGGACAAAGGGGACGTTACCTACTTCCGGGAGGTTATCGGCCGTAGTTCTCTCATTTTCTCCGCATAGGCGGATAGTAGTTTGCACAGGACAGGAATGTCAGACCCCTGCCGGAGTCTGCACTAGTTGGGTCACGGTTAAGTATGTGTGATTAAAAATAATAATAATGGATACTTATATAGCACACTATCCAGAAATCTGCTCTAGGTGCTTTACAAAAACGCTTTTGATAACATAAAACATTATATCTATGTTACATACACACACCAAAATGTGACCACACACACACACACACACACACACGCGCGCGCGCGCGCACGCACGCACACACACACACTGCATACATACATTTTAACATACATGTGTATCTAACAGCTACCCTAACACATACACACACATAGGCAGGCACATACTTACATAAACACACGCACACACAATACACATTCATATACATGCATGTAGTTGTGGGCCTGCCACAACTGAACTTATTGCTGAGGGAAAAGGTGAGTTTTGAGACGAGATTTAAAAGATGCGAGGGAATCAGAATGACGGAGGTTATCAGGCAGCTTGTTCCACGTCTTTGGCGATTGAAAAGAAAACGATCTGTGTCCATAGGTCTTACTTCTGACGTGAGGTATCCTGAGAAGTCGAGTATCAGAGGAAGAACGGAGCTGGCAAGACGGGGTATAGATATGGATGAGTTCAGAAAGATACTTTGGGCCAGATCCGTTGACTGCAGAAAAGGTCAGAGTGGATAGCTTATAGTCTATTCGATCAGAAACAGGCAACCAGTGGAGAGACTGAAGGAGAGGAGAAACATGGTCAAATTTAGAAGCTCTGCAAATGAGTCTGGCAGCGTTATTCTGAATTCGTTGGAGTCTGTCTAACAGGTATTTGGGAAGGCCGGCCAAAAGAGAGTTGCAGTAATCCAATATTGAGAGAACCAGAGAGCATACAAGTGTCTTGGTTGCATCGGTTGAGAGATGGTGGCGGATAGAGCTGATTCTACGCAGTTCCAAATAGGCAACTTTACAGATATTCGAAATGTGCTGTTGGAAGGAAAGAGACTGGTCCAGGATTACACCAAGACTGCGAACAGAGGGAGAAAGTGAAACAGGTGTGCTATTGATCAGAACAGAGTCAGGAAAGGAAGGATGTTGACGAAACTTCTTTGGACAGGTTATCATAAATTCAGTCTTATCATCATTTAATTGCAGCTTGTTGAGAGTCATCCAGTCCTTTAGGCCAGCAATGCACTCCTGTGTTTGAGTCACCAGTGCATCAAATTCAGCTATGGAAGCCGACTGATAAAGTTGTGTGTCATCAGCAAAGCTCTCATGCGACATCGCATGATGACTGATGACATCCGACACAGGAGCCGCATACAGCATGAAAAGAACAGGACCTAGGACGGACCCTTGTGTGACACCATATTTCCAGGCAGATACTCTAGAGTATGTACCATTTACACACACTTTCTGTGTACGATCTGACAGGTAAGACGTGATCCATGCTAGTGCAGTGTCACGAATACCAAAGGAATTTTAAGTCTGTTCAAGAGGATAGAGTGGTCGATAGTGTCAAAAGCTGCTGACAAATCTAAGAGAGCGAGAACAGATATCTTATCCTCATCAAATCCCGAAAGCAAATCATTCACTATTCTAAGAAGGGCTGTTTCGCAACTATGACCACGTCTATAAGCTGACTGGTGGGAATAAAGTAAACCATTCTGCTCCAGATGAGCTAAGAGCTGAGACAATATGATCTTTTCTAGCAGTTTTGATAAAAATGACAGATTAGAGACAGGTCGATAATTTTTCAAACAATTATGATCCAAAGATGGTTTCTTGATGAGTGGACGTACAACAGCAGACTTGAAGCTTTCAGGGAAACAACCAGACAGCAAGGAAGAATTGATGACATGAGTAATATGTGGCAGTAGAACATCAATACATTCAACCAACAAAGAAGACCGGACAGGGTCAAGCTCACAGGATTTCGGACAAGCGCTCAGACACACTTTCTTCACAAAATCTTCAGTAACCGGTTGGAAACAATGTAAAACAGGACCACTGTACACGCGTTCTTGAACGGGTGAAGAAGGAGACACAACAGAGTCAAGCTTCTCACGAATGCATGATATTTTGCCGGTGAAGAAGTCAGAAAACTTTTGAGGGAGTTCCTGCACCGAAAATGTTGTAGGGAGAGCAGTGTTTTTCATTTTACCTAGTAGATTGTTCGTAGCGCTGAAAAGCTGTTTGGCTGTGGTGCATGCAAGTATTTTAGAAGAGCAGAACTTTGACTTTGCCCTGTCAACAATGTTTGTTACATTATTCCTGGCTGTCTGAAAAATGTCCCTACTGATGGTCAAACTAGTGGCACGCCAGTGCCTCTCAGCTCTCCTTCTCTCCCGCTTCCAGAATACTTCCAGAAATTTTGAAGCAGGATGGTCTATGTGTTTGACGTCAGTCACTCACCAGAAATACCCTGGTACATTCAAAAAATTTGATTTACATACCATTTTGTCCTATTTCTTTTCGACGTTGTAACTTTTCAGAGCAAACTTCGAGCGGCAGTGGAAGAGTCGCACATGTGTCGGCGTTCAAACGGAAAAGGAAGTTGTCTTTACATCAAACTTGCGCGCGCATCCAATACTTCCGAAGAGCTATCCACAGTTACAAAAAAGTTCAAAATGGTCTATTTTACCTTCCACAGTCGCAGAAGAGGACAAAACAAAAGTTTTCAAGTTGTCAAAGAGTGCGGACTGATCCATATACGCTATTGCAATCGATGGTCGCTTCTGGACAGATAAGGACACCATCTAGTATATTATTTCCATGCTGCAAGTGAGGTCGCACCAGAGCTTTATATTGTTTTACAAAAATATCACGGTCAAGATACATAAGAAGTTCTTTTGATTATTCCAAGCATTTGATTTGCTTTATTTATGCAGTTATGAATATGTAGGTCAAATGAAAGATTACCATCAAAGGTGACTCCTATAGGTTTTTTTGTTGTTGTTTTTCATTGTCACACGAGTTTACTATGTTTGTAGTGTTATTTAGTCAGTTGCATAGTCATGATATGTTTTGTTTGGATTTCTTCTACCAACATCAGTGCATCACTTTACATTTATCCACATTAAAATACAGATTCCATTTCTCTGTCCAAGCCTGGAGTTTGTCTAGATCTTGCTGCAGATTGTTACTGTTTCATGTTTTTTGTCTAGATCTTGCTGCAGATTGTTACTGTTTCATGTGTTTTATATATATATATATATATATATATATATATTGGTACCATCAACAAAGATTTTACAAGATGATTCTACGCTGGTCTGGAAGGTCATTAATAAGAATAGTACTAGTAAAAAGTACTGGTCCTAGAATATCCCCGTGTGGTATTCCACAGTGTTTGTGTGTTTTGCGGTGTGTGCGTGCCGTGCGCACGCACGCGTTTATCTACTGACTCAGTGATTTATTTATATTATCATCACTGATCAAGTCATATTCCGCACTGAGAATGTTACTAGTTATGACTTTCTTCTTTTCTTTCCCAGTTTATTTATTTGTTTATTTGCTTTTACTCAGGATTCAGTAGCATATGCGGGCCGTTCATTATCAAAACTTAGTTAAAGTTTCATCGACTCATTTATCAATTGATTTCTTTAGTTTTAACTAAGTTATCATCATTCAAGTTATTATTATAATTGTCATTACTGACTGAGTATTATTACCACCGGTGTTATTATTATCATAGCGTACAATTGTAACTCAGTGGATTCGGGTTGTCTGAACGCAGTGGCGCTGGGCGCCTCCTCAACTGAGTTGGATAACTGAGCAGACTGACCTCAATGAAATGTCCGTCTCACTGATCAAACAACTGTGTGCCATGAACAGACCGAGACCGTCAACTGAAGATGCACACTGACACCTGACGACGTACGTGACTCCGTCAGTGCGTCTCTAGTCTGATCAGTCCGAGTGAAAATTCTGGAACTGACTCAGTTGCGCACGGCTTTCCGGCCCAGGTTGCCGGATCCGAGTCCCCTACCACCACCCTGGCCGTGGCAAAATTGCGATCTCAGTATTTCACTGGAGAATATAAATACCGGAATTCATAATCTATGCATACTTCAGTTTTCATGCAGCATTACTTTGCGTGGGTTTTCAATGACCAGCGAGTTGGATTTTCGGCATTCAGGGTCCGGTATCTGCTCCTCTGTTTATTCGAGTTAATTCATTCAAGAAGATTTAGATCGTCTGCAAGAGTGGTCAAACAAATGGCTATTGAGATTCCATCCAGGAAAATGCAGCGTATTAAAGCTTGGAAGGAAGGGGTCAGAAGCAACACACTACTTCTTGGGAAACGAGTCAGACAGGATACAGATCAAGCAAAGTGACGCTGACGGGAGAGAGACCTAGGAGTTATCTTTGATTCAACTCGGCTGGCATTCAGGGAACAGGTAGCCCAGTCCACAGCGAAGGCAAAATAGTAGGATAGTTGGTGTGATTTGAAGATCGGTTTGACCACCTCAATGAGAAAATATTTGTCCACTGAGCTGTACAAGAGTTTAGTGCGCCCATTACTTGAATATGCCGGCGGGGGCACTGTGTGTGGCAGCCTATGCATAAGTCATTATGCAGTGGCATTGAGGATGTTCAGCGCAGAGCAACAAAACTGCTATCACGCCTGAAAGACAAACCGTATCAGGAGAGACTATGTGAACTAAAATTACCATGCTTGAAACCGCACAGGAGGCTCCGTGGAGACATCAGTTATTGACGGAGGTATACAACTGAATACTTGCATGGGGTTTACCGTCTAATAGTCAACTGAGTCAAGTCAAGTGTATTTCTAAATCACGGGTCCCGGCAGCAGATCTGGTGTAGCGAAAATGCCGGATAAGCCGTCCGTACTTTGACGCCTCCACAACTGAAATCAGAAACCTCGCTTACGTGTGCGTGTACTAATGTCACGTAGTAATAAGCCACTGAGTATGGACTGAGACTGACTATAATTCAAGCACTTAACATCAGGGAAGCAAGTTTGGTTATTTCACTAGGTGGATATTATCATTTTTTTCCGAAAGTATGTTTTATTCGTCAGTCACGTCAACTGAACACTAGTTCAGTTCGCATACTTTTGACTTCTCAGTTTAGTTTGTTGTCTGCAATGCAGGCATGACTCGATGTATACACTTGCAGACGAGCACGGGCCTAACTTGATCATTTTCCATGATAGGGGTGTTTGGTTCTCCTCGGAAGCTATTTCGTTCAAATCTTTCTTTTCGGAAAAAAAAAGAAGTTTGATTTGTGCATACTGACTTTTCATGCAGCATCACTGACGGACGCGTGGGCTCTCAATGACCAGCGCGTTTGATTTTTGCATTAGGCCGAATCTGCTCCTCCACTTTATTTATCTATTCAATTATCATATGCTTTTATAAGTAGCAATTGACCTTGAAGATGCCTACAATAAAGTCCAGTTTGCGCACCTCATGGAGCTGCTACTAAGGTATGGAGTAAGTTTGACACTGACAAGATGGATAGCAGCAGCGCTTCAGGAAAGAACCGTCGTCCTATGCCTCGGAGATTGGATGTCTGCACCTTCTAAACTATCCATGGGACTGCCACAAGGGTCTCTGCTCTCTCCTGTCCTGTACAATGTCTACACGAACGGCCTTGCAGACTTAAACAACAATAGAATTGCTCGGGTGCTTACCCTTGCGGATGATGGCCTGGTCTTCAAAACTTCGAAAAATGCTCAGGAAAGAACTAAAGCCGTTCAGAAACAACTAAACAATATTGCTCAATGGTGCAAAGACACAGGATCTTCCATCAATCCAGCGAAAGCCCAAACGTTGCTGTGCACCCTCAACAACAAAACCGCGAGCAAATCACCACCTTCTGTGTCATTCGATGGGATTCAAATTGAGAAAACTGAATGCCTATGCTACCTAGGAATACACTTCGACAGGATGCTGACCTTCAGAAAACATACGGAAAATACTGTTCTCAAATGCAAAAAGGGCCTTTCAGTCTTAAAAGCAATGGCAACCAAAGGAATTGAACAACGCCACCTCTTCCTGCTATACCAATCACCCGTCCTCAGTGTGATCGACTACGGACTTGGGCTAACAACACCGTCTCAAAGCAACCTCCTAAAATTAGAAAGAGTCCAAAATGAAGCTATGAGGCTGATCCTTGGAACAACAAAAGACACGCCCACAGAAACCATGCGATACCTGCTTGACCTTCCTTCAGTGCAGGCCAGAAACAAGTTAGAACAGGTCAAGACCTACTTCAAAGCATTAGAAAACCCTCAAAACCCACTGCATGACGCAGTCAAAGAACCAAAAGGCAGCCGTCTAGGACGAGGAAGATCATGGATGGGGCAAGCAGAAGACACAATCCAGCTAGTATGCCGACTACAAGACCTGAAAGAAACAAAAGAATGGGAGAAAAACCCCGAAAACCTCAACCATCTATTCAACACAGTCATTTCACCCACTCTAGGAAGACATTGTCGGGAATGGCCAGAGGGCAAAACTGATGCGGAAGTGAAGCTACTTATAGAAGAAAACAGTAAAGAAGAGGACATCATCATATACACAGATGGCTCAGTCACCAAAGACCAGTCTGGTTGGGGATTCACTGCGAAACAAAATGGAAAAACAATTTGGGAAGAGAATGCTGCCTACAAAGTCACAACCTCCAGCCTAACGATGGAAGTTGAAGCTGTGACACATGCCCTCCAGTGGCTATCGTCCATCCATACGCCCGGAAACCAACATGCCATGATTCTAACCGACTCAATGAACCTCATACAGAAAACTGAAAACGGAATGGGAAGCCCAGAGTGGCATAAAGCAATGCGCAACTTTCAGATTAAAAAACTCACATGGTCATACTGCCCGGGACATGCAGGTGTTAAGGGAAATGAGCGAGCTGACAGACTTGCTGGTAACGCAACACCAATGAGCGGCCTACATCTAGGAAAATCGGAAATCCTCAGAAAAGTCAAAGAATACCAAAAAGAACAGGTACAAGGCCATCACACCATCGATCGCCTCAAAGAAATAGAAGCAGAGAGAGGGAGCGGCCGCAAGTCTAACATGAAAGGTAGAGCACGATGCTTTGCAAATCAAACAAATATCGGCATCATTTCCAAACCATTGCGCAAATTTCTTCAAAACGGAACAGAGTCTCTGTGGGCCTTTCCAAATACAATAGACAGCAACACACTAGACGCCACGTTCTTGGCATCAGAGATCTTTTCCCATCCCTCTTGCGGCCAGTCAGTGGCAGCCTCTGTGCGTGTGTGTATGTGTGTGTATGTGTGGGTCTGTGCTTTTGAGTGCGTTTGTGAATGCGCGAGAGTGAAAGTGTACACAAGTGTCAGGAGAGATATGTGTACGTGTGTGTGTGTGTGTGTGTGTGTGAGGGGAGGTGGGAGTGCAGGGGGAGGTGGGGTAGAGAATGAGGTATGTGAGTGTATGCATGCCTACACTGTGGGAGCAACAGGATATTGGAACGTATACATATATATATATATATATATATATCTTTGTATGTACGTGTGTGGGGTTGGGGGTGGGAGATATGGGCGTATGTGTGTGTGCTTGTACAAGTAAGTGTTCATCTCTGTGAGTGTGTGTTTGTGTGTGTGTGTGTGCTGTGGAAGCTGCGATACGTAGACTAGAAATGAGTGTGTGGAGGAGGGGGTAGAGGAGGTGCAAGGTAATGTGTGTGTGTTGGAGCTCATGTACGTTTATATGTATTTGACTGTGCTTTCATATGTGCTTGTACAAGTAACTGAGTGTTCATCTCTGTGACTGAGTGTGTGTTTGTGTGTGTGTGCGTGTGTGTGTGTGCCGTGGAAGCCGCGATACGTAGACTAGAAATGAGTGTGTGGAGGAGGGGGGTAGAGGAGGTGCAAGGTAATGTGTGTGTGTGTGTGTGTTGGAGCTCATGTACGTTTATATGTATTTGACTGTGCTTTCATATCTGTGAAACTGCATGTTTGGTGCATTTCTGTTATGCATGTGTGGGTGTATGTGTGAATGTGTGTCTTCATGTTTTACATTTATCCGCTTATTTATCACCATTGTTGTCTTATTTATTTATTTATTTATGTTTTATTATTATCATTTTATTAGTATTACTAATATTATTACTACTACCTTTTTCTATATTATAATTATTATTTATTTATTTATGCAAGCTTATCTATTATTTATTCCCCAGTTTTTTTTGTTTGTTTTTTGTTTTTGTTTTTCTCAAGGCCTGACTAAGCGCGTTGGGTTACGCTGCTGGTCAGGCATCTGCTTGGCAGATGTGGTGTAGCGTATATGGTTTTGTCCGAACGCAGTGACGCCTCCTTGAGCTACTGATACTGATACTTTTATAAAGCTGATAATATTATGGTGTAGCGAATACATGGATAAGTCCACACGCTTTGACGCCTCCCCAAAACCGAAACTTCGCTTACATGTGCATATGCCAGTGTAATAATGATTATGGATATTGACAATGATTTAAGCGCCTACCATTAGGAAAGCAAGTTCATTTCACAGGGTGCATCTTATTATCATTGCTAAAGTAACTCTTTTACATTCATACACTTTTTACTTCCTTGGTTTGTTGCCTTTGAATGCATGTGTTTTCTTGCAGATGAGTACGGGCCAAACCATTTTCCATGATAGGGGTGTTTTATGCTCCTCGGAAGGTAGTTCGTTCAAGTCTTTCTATTCGTAAATATTCAAATCATTTAAGCATTGAAATCAAAATAATGTAAAACAATCAACTGCTGTTAGTAAATCTGTTTACATGCCAAAAATTATAATGCATTTATTTCTGTTTTCTCCTCGGAGTAGAGGGCGTGACGTCAATTTCGTCCACGTTTTTGACAACATGGCGGCCAAGGTAGTTACTGATCTATAGTATTGGTAGCAACAGAGAACTAGTTTTCCGTATAAACGGTTGTCTGTGCGATAGGAACTAGCGTTTTAATTGTGTAAATGATAAGTATCTGTCTGACTGTAAACGAAGTCTGTCTTTTGATAACGTGATGGTAACTCAGTGTTCCGGAAAGCTTTTGTCTTGGGGCAAGATTTGCTTCACGGTTATTAACGGCTTATCGAAGCTTGATGCTTGACTGTGAAATGTAAAAATCAACCGATGATGGGTTTTGTTGTTGTTGTTTTTTATTTTTAAAAAAACATTTGATTATTATTCTTTGCCCTTTATATTCAAATTATAATAATCGCTGGCGTTTCGAACAACTCTTTTGGTTACGTTTGCTGAGTGGCCAGGGTTTATGCCGATTATAAACAATATCAACTCATTATTAAGTGCATTTAAGTGCAGTATAAACATGGCATGGGTATGGAGACAAACAGAGTTCACAGTGAGCTGATTACTCAGATTGCTAGCACCCCTACCATACATGTATAATGACTTGTACGACGTTTGAAGCCCACATCCAAGGGGCCTGTTCATGTATCTCTCTCTCTCTCTCTCTCACACACACACTCACTCACTCACTCACTCACACATACACATAGCAGCATGCATGGCAGGCCTATGGAGCTAAGCAAAAATAAAAAGTGTCAGTCTGCCTGTCTTGACATTCAATTTTTTAATATAATTGGTACGTTTATATGACATTGCTAGAAATGCCACACCAGGTCAGCATGAACTCAAAGATTAGACTTATGAACCCGTCCATGCTATTGTCATTAGGCTATTATCTTTTAAAATGATAAGCTGTTGAGAAGAATCATAGCCTGTGCCCTAAAATAATTTTCATATCCACGATTCCATGGAATGAAAAGTAACTGAATTGAATTATTTTTATCCATTTTTATGCAGATGGTAGAGCTATGTATGTTTTGTAATTATTTAAGCATATATGGGATTTTTACTTTTGGGAAGTTACAAATGCACCCAGTACTCATTCCACAATTCCTTATATTCTTTTTGAAAATAAGGATAAATGATAACAAAAGAACTGTATTGGTTAATCTGTTCAGTGCCAGTGAATTTTTTATTTTAGAAAGCTCTGCATTTGCCAGGGTGTTTTAAGGTATCAGGGGTACTTGAAAAAAAAAATCTAGTTTAAAAACACTTTAGGATATACAGAAAGAAACTTAGAAAGTCAACATTTTTTTTAAGGAAAATTGATATAGATTCTGAATCTGGGCTTTTCCTCCCAGTCATTTTGATTGGTGAAACAATTCAGGAATTTCAAAGTGAATATGAACTTAACAGAATGGCATTAAAAAAAGAAAGCAGAATACAGTGGGAAATAGCATTTATATTTTTTATTTTTTATTTTATTTTATCACAACAGATTTCTCTGTGTGAAATTCGGGCTGCTCTCCCCAGGGAGTGCGCGTCACTACACTACAGTGCCACCCATTTTTTTGTATTTTTTCCTGCGTGCAGTTTTATTTGTTTTCCCTATTGAAGTGGATTTTTCTACAAAATTTTGCCAGGGACAACTCTTTTGTTGCTGTGGGTTCTTTTACGTGCGCTAAGTGCATGCTGCACACAGGACCTCGGTTTATCGTCTCATCTGAATGACTAGCGGCCAGACCACCACTCAAGGTCTAGTGGAGGGGAAGAAAATATTAGCAGCTGAGCTGTGATTCGAACCAGCGTGTTCAGATTCTCTCGCTTCCTAGGCGGATGCGTTAACTCAGGCCATCCACTCCATTGTCAAATTATACCGTAGAAGAAGAAAAGATGCATTACAAGTTTATGGTAACAATCACAACTCTCATAGAAATGAAAGTGAATAACTGTCCCAACAATGACAAACCTGGATTTATTCAAGATAAAATGTCATTTATCTTCGTTACATGTAAGAGTCTCTCCCCTTCTGAAGAGGACACTCTTTGATGATGCTCCCCCTCCTGGTTGATTTGAGGTGATAAAAATATCTACTGTGCATCTGGTTTGCCTTATGTCAATTGATCAGTTACAAAAAACATGAAAAAATAAAACAGATGATTCCCATCCATTGTCAACACTGGATTTAATGAAATCATGGATTATTCTTTTTTATTGGCTGTTGTCCTATTCCACCACTCCTCCCTCTCTCCTGCCCCTCTTCTCACACAGCGCAATTACACTGCGTCCTCATTGTTAGTCATTGTCACCTGCTTAAATTTGATGTCTGGCTGGATATACAGACTGAACAAAGTGTTAAAAATTGCTTTTGGTGTCATATACTGTACCATGTCAAACTGATGAAAACTAGGCCTATGGTTTGCTCTGTTTGGCCAAATTTCGCGCGGCTAACAGTGAAAAGACGCCCCTCTTAGTCTGGCCCGCTCTTAGCCAATCAAACGCCTCTAACAGCTATAAGCGCTGAATCATTCCTTTGGCCAAGGCTCTCCACGCCATCTTGTCAGGTTTTCGCTCTGTCTCGTCTAACGCTTTTTTTGGCTATTAAGCGTTTTCATTTGGCCTTATTTTGTTGTATGCGGCTTGCATGTGTATTGTGCTTACATTCTGTGTACTCGTTTCGACTCGGCCCCCTCGATTTCTTCGTATTTTTCTACCTCTGAGTCGATCCTGTCTTTCCTTTCTCTGTTGGGGATCGTATTGTTCGCTGGGTGCTTACGCGCGGTACCATGCCTCGTTTGCCATCCTACGAAGGCAGGGATCATGATGCTGGCAGAGATACTCGCCAAGAGACTCTCCCAGGCCCGGAGCTCATGATTTCTCCCGATAGGGACCGCGGCGATGCGTCTGCAGACGCTGATCGCGGAGGGGACGCTCGTCCCGATAAAACGGTCATGAAGGGGACCGGGGGGAAAGGGATTCGAGCGTCACCTCCCGAAGTGTCCCAGCGCGAGGCGGGTGGAAGGGGGAGTAGCACGTCCTCTCTTGGTGGTGGGAACTCGCGGCTGGGTGCGGACTCCCAAGGGGAGGCCGCCCCCCGCCGTTACCCGGGTCCCCACACGGAGACGGTCCTCAGGGGCCCCAGTGCTGTTTCCCCTCCTCCCTTCTCGGTCGACCCCCCTCCCCCACCTCCTCCTGGGGGAGAAAAACAGTTGGTTCCGGGGGGGGACCTCCACTTAGCCCACCCCGGGCCAAGCCACCCCAGTCTCCCCACGGGAGGGGATTCTGGGCGCGTGGCAACCTGCTCTGCAGGTCTCCCCGCTATCCGGCCGGTCTCCCCTGCTGGGGGAGTCCCGCGCGTGTCAGGCGGTTCCGGGCAGTCAGACCGCCGGCCTTTCGGCCTGTCTGACACCCAAGTCGGACCTGACCTCCCTCCGACTTGGCCAGGTTTTTCCCTTCAACGAGGTCAAGGCACCAGTGACCCTTGGGGCTGGGGTCACGGGATGGCTGGTGCCCACGGGTGGTATCCCCCATTCTACCCGTACTGGGGTGCACCTATGGTGCATGCTGGGTTCCCGGGAGGACCAGGGACTAACCCCTGGTCCGCTCCCCACCGGACCCAACCCAGCACAGACCACAGAGTGACACACACAGCCCCGACAAGAGGGATTGACTCTTCGTTGGGCAGGTCGAGCTCCTCGACCAGTGTTAACACTACAGCCTCGAATCGGTCCTCTGTCAGCACGCAGGTGACCGCCACGGTCACTACGGCTTCCTTTTCAGGACCGACGGCAGCTGAGGGACCCCGCTCAGCCCGTGGGAGCCTGCTGGTCCCACCTACCCAGCCCTCGGTCCTAAAAGGAGATGAGTGGGTGTTCGTCCCCTCACAGCACTCGTGGGTCCCTCTGGCGTCCAGGGACGCTCTCTCTGAGAAGGTGTGGCACCCACCATCCCAAGCTTGGTTGGACCTACGGTCCACACACTCCCCACCCTCTTCAGGTGTCAAGGACATAACAGAGGAGACCAGGGTCCCTGCTCGGGATCGCCCCAGCTCATCCCGCTGGGCTGACCACAGCCCACAGGACGCCCCCGTGGGTACATCCACTTGGGATGGCACCCAGCAGGGGATGGACTGTGAACAAGAAGGACAGCCCCTGTCGTCGGATGAGGACGAACAAGCAGATGAGCACTCTTCGCCCCCATCCCAGTGCGACAGATGGAGCCCACGCCTCCCTAGGGACCAGCCTGAACCAAACTCGGACTTTGCCGAGCTCGAACTGACCCTCCCCAATAGGGTCACACATGCTGAATCAGTCCCTCAGGCAACTTTGTCACCCTTAACCCTCCTACGGTCAGGCGACTCTAACTCCAGAACCACAATGCGACTCAGAGTGCCAGAAATGGCTCAGGAGTGGCTTAATAAGCCAGCCCGCACCGTCAGGGGTGCTGCTTCCATCCCTCCTCCAGGCAAGGAGTCACTCTCTGCCCCGGGCGCTTTTGCCCCAGGCAAGTTCCTTAAAGATCCCTCCAAGGGAGGAGTGTGGTCCTGGTACACACAGGACCACCCTGCCTACAGGGAAGCAGAGCCCTCCGCGCAGGACAGGATGTTGGTCTCACAGCGCACCACCTTCCCCACCTCAGCTACTCTTCCCTTTAAGACATTTGCAGAGTGGGACAAACTGGCCCGCCGCTGCCTCCTCGAGGTGTCCACGGCTTATACCTTCTTTGACGCGTTCCTCCACAGAGCCAATGAGCTGTGGGAACGACGTCCAGTTCAGCAGGACACGGAGTCTCCTTCCTCTGGCCTGCCTGGCCTCTTCTCAGACCCGAGGTTAAACACTTTTGGCAATCGAGTAGCGTCTGGTCTCACGGCAGCTGCAGACGCAGCTACCAGCCTTCACTTCAATACGGTGCTAGCGCGGCGGGATGCTGTTCTCCGCCTCTCTAACATTCCAGTAGAGGAGAGGGCTGCTCTGCGGTCCATCCCAGCACAGCAGCACTCCCTCTTCGGCCAGTATGCGCCGCATTTTGTCAGCCACAGGGCAGAGACAAACCGGGAGGTGGCCTCATATTTAGCCCAATCCTCCCAGGGGCGCCAGGGTTCTATGCCTTTGAAGAGACCCGCCACCAGGGCTCCTCCATATACCTCGCCTCCTAAGCCAAAGCGGCGTGCTCAGAATCAGCGGCAGAGGAACAAACCACCTCATGGCCGTCCAAGCCGTCCGGCCATGCCCAAGGCCAGAAGGCAGCACCCCCAATGACTGGGCCCCGATTCAGCACCGCCAGTCGTTCAGCCCCTCCAAGTAGGAAACTTGTCCCGGCACGCGCATCAGTGGCGTGCTCTGGGACTCAACGACTGGATTGTGTCGGTGCTAGAGTCGGGGTACATGCTCCCTTGGGTGGGGGACCGCCCCCCTCTAAGATCCACTCCTCCTCCTTATGTGCCCAGCTCGATGGAGCAGGAGAGCGTCTTAGAGAAAGAGATATCGCACCTACTCCTCATAGGGGCGATATCTCAACTCTCGGACCCGGGCCCCGGTTTTTACGGCCGGTTGTTCGTGATTCCAAAAGTCTCCGGAGGGTGGAGACCAGTCCTGGACTTGTCCCCCCTCAACAGATTCCTCCCCAAGATGAAATTCAAGATGGACACACAGGCACAGATTCGGGAGACCATGCAACGGGGAGATTGGGCGACGTCCATCGATCTGAAAGATGCTTATTTCCATATCCTCATCCACCCGGCATCCCGCCGGTACCTGAGGTTCGTGTGGAGGGACAGAGTGTTCCAGTTCTCTGCCCTCCCATTTGGTCTGTCCCTTGCCCCTTTCCTGTTTACCAAGGTGGTGCGGGAATTGGTGTCAATCGTCCGGTCGGAGTCCATTCGGCTCTGTGTGTACCTGGACGACTGGCTTATTCTGGCCCAGTCACAGGCTCTGTGCCAGAGTCATACAGCCAGACTTCTAGACCTGTGCTCCCAACTGGGCTTCATCACGAACCAGGAGAAATGCGATCTGTCCCCGAGCCAGTCCTTCGACTTCTTAGGGATGAGATTCGACACGCGGTCCATGATAGTCTCTCCGACGCCAGATCGGTGGGACCGTCTGGCAGGCCTCCTCAACCACTTGCGCCATTCCTCCCAAGCAACGGCGCGGACACTTTCTTCCCTCCTGGGCATGATGGAGTCCATGGCACCTCTCATCCCTCTGGGCAGGGTTCTCAAGCGCCCTCTTCAGAGAGCACTCAGGCTATGGTGGTCCCAGAGCACTCAGCCATGGGATACCCGGATATGTCTGGGCGAGTGGTTCCTCGAGGTGACATCAGAGTGGTTAACCACCCCTCTTCTGACACAGGGGGTGCCCATAGCCCCACCTACTCTTCAGGTGGCACTATTCACAGACGCCTCCTCCATGGGCTGGGGAGCCCACATGGACTCACTCCATGCAGCAGGGACTTGGTCCCCGGAGGAGCGCCTATGCCACATCAATGTTCTGGAACTGGAGGCAGTTCGCAGGGCTCTCCAGCACTTCATAGCGGAGGCCAAAGGCAAGACCATTCGCTTGTTCACGGACAATACAACAGTCGCTTGTTACGTGAACAAAGGGGGCGGAGCGCACTCGGCAGACCTCTCTCTGCGGACCGAGGCTCTCCTCCGTTGGTGCCACAGCAGGGGCATTGCACTTTCAGCGAGACACATAGCAGGGAAAAACAACATTTTGGCAGATGCTCTCAGCAGGTCCAAGAGTGTCATACACACAGAGTGGACCCTGGACAAGGACACCCTGCAAGGAGTGTGGGAACAGTGGTTCCGGCCGATGGTGGACCTCTTTGCGACAAGGTTCAGCAAGAGACTTCCCACTTACGTCTCTCCAGTCGCCGACCCAGAAGCATGGGCAGTGGACGCTCTCTCTCTAGACTGGAGCAGTCTGATTGCCTACGCGTTTCCTCCCTTTCCAATCCTGTCCAAGGTGATACGGAAAGCCAGGTTGGAACGCCTGCAGATGATCCTCATTGCGCCGAAATGGCCAGCCCAGCCCTGGTTTCCGGTCCTTCAGTCCCTGACACATGTTCCACCACTGGAACTGGAAACCAAACCTCATCTGCTGAGGCAGCCTCGTTCGGGCATTCCTCACTCCAATCCTCAAATGCTCCACCTGCACGCGTGGCTGCTGTGCGGGCGGATCTGTCAGCATCACCATTGAAGTCTTCCACCCCTCGGTCAGCCTCTGTGTCCGCCGCGCTGACCAAGGGGGGTGCCTCCTCCGACCTCCTCTCCATAGTCTCCAAAGCCAGGAGGGAGGGAACAGAGACTTTGTATGACTTTCGATGGAAGAAATGGCTGAGTTGGTGTACAGCTCAGAACATTCCCCCTACTAACCCTACGAGCATGCAGCTGGCCAACTTTTTGGCTCACTGCTCCTCGGTTCTCAACCTGTCTGCTAGTTCTGTGAGAGGGTACAGGTCTGCCATTTGTACCACTATCAAACAGCTAGGTGGTCCCGCTTTTGAAGCTGATTTCCTGCTCAGAGAAGTGGCTAGGGGCGCCTCTCTGAAGGAAGCTAGGAATCCCAGAAGAGTGCCCCTCTGGGACTTGTTCCTGGTGCTGGATTTCATTCGAAAACAGCCCTTTGAGCCATTGGGGACTATTCCTTTTGACCTGCTCACTCTCAAGACCACTTTCCTTCTGTTGCTGGCCACGGGCCGTCGTAGAAGTGAGATTCATGGTCTTAGTGGTATGCCACAAGATCTAGCATTCCACAGAGATGGTTCCATCACTCTTCGTTTCCTTCCAGAGTTTCTGGCTAAGAACCAAGACCCCGAGGTCCCTTCCCCCTCTCTGAGGGTCAGACCTTTGTCGGATATTCTGGCACAAGATGATGAAGATAGGCATCTCTGCCCCGTTCGGTGCCTCAAATACTATTGCAATAGGTCTCGCCATAGGCGTTCTTCTCAGAGGCGCCTTCTCATCTCCCTCAATGAGAATTACAAGAAAGATATCGCTGCAGGCACCATTTCCCGCTGGGTTTCCCAAGTCATTCGTAGAGCCTACTCTCATGCACACAAGGATCTCAGTTGTCTTAATCCCAGAACACACGAAGTGCGGGCCATAGCTACTTCGGCTGCTTTCCAGCACTCGGTACCACTGCAGCATGTCTTGGAGGCAGCCTTCTGGCGGTCGGAGAATCCCTTCATCAACTTCTACCTCCGGGATTTCCGTATGACCAGGGCTGACGGTTCCAAGGGGATTTCCTTTGTCGCGGCTAACACTGCCGTCTCAGTTTCAAGGGCTCCCCATACGAACCAGTAGGCGTTGCCCTCCTCCATTTGCTTTAAATTCTGCATCAGTTTGACATGGTACAGTATATGACACCAAAAGGAGGAGTTTGTATTATACTCCATGTTTGGTGTTTACATATATTTACCATGTCAAACTCGAATGCCCGCCCGTCCGTCCCCGCGTCTCCGCCGTGGTTCTCATGGGGCATTTTCATTCATGGCCACGGAATGATTCAGCGCTTATAGCTGTTAGAGGCGTTTGATTGGCTAAGAGCGGGCCAGACTAAGAGGGGCGTCTTTTCACTGTTAGCCGCGCGAAATTTGGCCAAACAGAGCAAACCATAGGCCTAGTTTGCATCAGTTTGACATGGTAAGTATATGTAAACACCAAACATGGAGTATAATACAAACTCCTCCTGTTGGTTTTGTCAGTGTTGTTGACATTGCCTTCGAGTAAAAACAAATTATCGGACAAGACATATAGTTTCAGATGCCTTATATGCATATGAGGCAAAAACACTTCACATGTGCTCCATGTGGTCCAGTTAGCTAAACATTAATGTGAAGAAAGGGGTCATCCACTTGGTGTATGCTCCTTTAAATTGTATGTTTATAATCCATTCTGGGTTCATTGAACCAAACTCTGATAAAGGTAAAATTGGAATAAATGCAGGACCTTAGAGGACGCCTTGTAGGCACTTTTGCAACACTTTGTGTGGGACGTCAGCTAACATTTTATATGCACTGAATGGATTGAACTTAACGCATGAAAGTTTTCAAGTATTACAAGTCAGCAAATGGATACAAAATGGCTTTACAACCACTTTTGAGTGATTATCTGGAAAACATCTCACTGCTATATGAGTTCTTCCTATTATGTATGTGTGTGCATGCATGTGTGTTTGCATATGTATATCTATAGTTGGCTGTGTGTATTGTACTTAGTATGTGTTTACTTTTGTTGTATTGTCTTGTCATTGTTTCAGTATAGTGTTTTTGTTAAGTTGGATTTGCATTGTTTTGATGGAGCGTGTAACATTTTGAAATGTATTTTTATTTGAAATAATACTATGAAATTGTATTTGTAAAGCACTTGGAGCAAATTGTATTTCATTAGGCGCCTCATTAGTCAACTGTATTATTATTATTACTATTACTATTATCATTGTTATTATATGATGAATACAATGGATTTTTCTCCCACAGTGTATTTTGTTCTTGTTTTTTTTGTTGTACAACTTAAAAGTAACTGTATTTGGAGATTGTTTCTTAATGATACTAGTACTATTGGTACTAATAGTTCACATATAGTCAAGCATCCCCTGTGGGGATGCTGGGGTCTTTCAGTATAAATAGCATCCCTGCCTTCTGGAAATTCTGTGATAGAAATTTCCTCTTTTCTATCACTCACTTTGTTTCTGCGTTTTTTCTTTCTTCACTGTTTTTTTCTGCCTTCCCAGTCCATTCCCCATTCATTTCTCAAGCAAGCCTTGACACTTTTTTCTCTTTTCTGCAGTCTGCGATGTACTATCTGTGCTGTTTTTGCTCTGGCGATTATGTAGCGATATGTAAACACTGGGATGGTCACTAGCTGCCCATTGTGCAGTGTTATTTGCCAATTTGGCCTTTTTTATGCTTTGTTTGTTTGTTTGTTTTGTTGGCTTTGAAGTATTGTATTTTCCTTTTTTAGTCTTTTTTTTTTTGTAATCTGGGGATGATAAATTAAGCACAATGGTTGGCATCCTCAGCATGGCCTAGTCTTATTTGCCATAAAGAGCTAAATGGTTGGGATACTGTGTCATGAACTGTGTTTTGTTGGTTTTGGGTAGACCTGATACAGTGATAGTTTTGTGTTGACACGGTTGAGAATTTTTATGGTTTGACCATCCTGATATGGCCTTGTGTGGTCAGCTGGACTATAAGCAACAAGAACAAGAACATAGTCAAGCGTACCACATATAAAGGAATATACTGTTTGAATGGACGTATCACAACAAAACTTGTTGCTGAGAGAAGAGGTGAGTCTTGAGGCCAGTTTTGAAAGAGGTGAAGGAGCCTGTGTCAGTGGTGGTGAGGCAGCCTGATTCTTGACATTACTACAGTTTGAAAACATGCTTGATTGGATATTACAGCCTTGTCACTGATTATGAAGTCCTTCTTTTAAGTTAAAAAAAAGAAGAAGAAGAGTATATTTCTGCCCCAAAATGAACAAAGCTCCTGCATAAGTTCAGTGAGCGGTTTATATTATAAAAGTTTCACTTGACTGTTACACAAGTTTGTATATGGATGTATATGCTGGCACTTACAAAGACTCATTGTTAAAAAATGCTTGACACTCATAGTCACACAGCAGACATCTGTTTTTGTTGTTGTTGCTCGTGAGAGAGAGAGAGAGAGAGAGAGTGTATGTGTGAGCTTGTGTGTGTGAGCTTGTGTGTTTGTGTTGAGATTCATCATGTGCTTTCATGTGTAGTGTTGGGCCTGTGTACATTTGTTTGTGGCTTTTATGTCTGTAAATTTCAATTGTTGCATATATATCTGGTGTGTATGCGTGTGTGTGAGTGTGGTGGCACCTGCGGTATGTAGGAATGTATGTGTGTGTGTGTGCTTTATTTTATTATAATTATAGTTTGAGATCCATAAAAGGGCGTCGGCTCAGGAGAGCCACCGACGGCCATCTTGCTCCACCGTGCTGTGTGCATGCCACATGCAGTTGGCCCCCGGGGTGTGTCTACCCATGCATGCGGAAAAAAACGTATCGGTTCAAGGGAGAGGAAGGTAGTTACAGCAACGCATTGTGGAGTGCAGAGAGCAAGATGAGACACTGAAAGGATATCTTGGTCATCCACTGCATCCGTGCTCATCCTCCAGTCGTCTTGACTTAGTCTTGCCACTGAAATTGGCGAACCCGGACGAGAGAGTGAGGTTGACGTTGCGCAACTCCTCTTCACTTTAAACAAACTCATCGCGCAAGTCGTCAGTCATCCTTAATGACCTTTCATCCTTCATCCTTTCATCACCCCCAAGTCCTGTGGCGACAGGCGAGCGACAAAACGACAGGTGTGGGTACACAGGCAGTCGCAGCCACAGACCTGCACGCAGGTGGCTCAGGCCATAGGGTCGTTCTTCATCGACAGGAGCAGCGATGGAGCTCGGCAGCCGTCTGAGCGTCTGAGCAGCCCTCTGTAGGAATGCACTGCTCACCTCCCTGGCATGAGGAAGGGGCTAGAAAAGGTGCCCTAAAAATTGCCTGCTCCATATCACCCTGGCCTACATCAGCAGTCGAAACAAAGAGAGAAAATAAAAAAACAAGGATCGTTCCTCTCACCATTGGTGCTTGGAACATAAGGACTCTGCTGGACAGAGATGCTGCGGACAGACCCCAAAGGAGAACGGCACTAGTTGCATCCGAACTCGCCAGATACAACATCGACATCACAGCCTTGAGTGAGACTCGGCTTGCAGGTGAAGGCGAGCTCAATGAACGGGGATCTGGTTACACCTTCTTCTCGAGTGGACGAGGAAGCAAAGAGCGATGTGAGGCTGGCGTTGGTTTTGCAGTAAAAACAGCACTTGTCAGCAAGCTAGCTGGAATCCCAAAGGGAGTCAACGATAGGCTTATGACCATGAAACTCCCACTGGCATCTGGCCAGAAGCACCTCACCATTGTCAGTGCCTACGCCCCAACCATGACCAACCCGGATGAAGTGAAGGCGAAGTTCTACGAGGACCTTCACTCTGTCATTGCTGCTATCCCGAAAGCAGACAAGCTCATCATTCTTGGGGACTTCAATGCTAGAGTTGGCTCTGACTACATCTCCTGGGATGGAGTGATTGGAAAGCACGGCGTGGGCCACTGCAACCCAAATGGATTGCTTTTGCTTCAGACCTGTGCAGAGCACGAACTGCTGATAACCAACACAGTTTTCTGCCTCCCTACCTGTAACAGGATGTCATGGATGCACCCTCGCTCAAAGCATTGGCATCTCATCGATTACGTCATAGTCAGGAAAAGGGATAGGCAAGATGTACGTGTGACAAAGACCATGTGCGGCGCCGAGTGTTGGACAGACCATCGCCTTGTAGTCTCGAAGCTGCATATTCGAATCCAACCCAAGAGATGCCCCCAAGGCCAGAAGGCTCCAAAACAGCTCAACATTGCTAAGCTGAAAAACATCACCATCAAACAGACCTTTGTAGAGCTGCTGGAAGATCGTCTGGAATCCGCCTCTCTGGACAACCAGAATGTGGAGTCTGACTGGAGGACCCTGCACGAGCTGATCTATAGTACAGCTTCAGAGACCCTGGGACCCATGACCAGAAAGCACAAAGACTGGTTTGATGAAAACTGTGATGAAATCAAGCAGCTTCTGGATGAGAAACACCGTCTGCATCAAGCCTATCTGAGCAATCCAAAGTCCACATCAAAAAAGGATGCGTGCAATGCCATCCGCAGGACTGTTCAGCAAAAGTTACGTCAGATGCAGGATAAGTGGCTGAGTGACAAAGCTGATGAGATCCAGGGATATGCTGACAGGCACGGTATGAAGAGGTTCTATGATGCCTTAAAAGAAGTTTACGGCCCCACATCCTCAGGATCATTCCCCCCTCCTCAGTGCAGATGGGAATACCTTGATCACTGAGAAGGAGAAAATTTTCGAATGCTGGGCTGAGCACTTCAACAGTATCTTAAATCACCCTTCCTCCATAATGATGAAGCCATAGACTGTCTCCCACAAGTCCCCATCAATGAAGCACTGGACGATCCGCCAACACTTCTTGAGACCCAGAAAGCAATCCGTATGCTATCCAGTGGCAAAGCACCTGGCTCAGACTCCATGCCAGCAGAGGTCTACAAGGATAGAGGCACTGTGCTGAGAAGTTACATCAGCTGTACTCACTCATGTGGAAAGAAGAGACAATCCCCCAGGATTTCAAAGATGCCTCTATCATTCACTTGTACAAGCGGAAGGGGAACCGGCAAGCCTGTGATAACCATCGGGGCATTTCCTTGCTCTCCATCGCAGGCAAGATACTTGCCAGGATCCTACTAAACCGCCTCACAGCACACCTTGACCAAGGTCATTTGCCCGAGAGCCAATGTGGATTCCGGAAAGAGCACGGAACCACCGACATGGTGTTTGCTGCAAGGCAGCTGCAAGAGAAATGTCAGGAGCAAAATGCTGATCTGTTCTCCACCTATGTCGACCTCACTAAGGCCTTCGACACCGTGAGTAGAGAGGGACTGTGGAAAATCATGGCCAAGTACGGATGCCCTTGGAAATTTATTTCCTTGGTCAGCCAATTCCATGAAGGCATGCAGGCTCGAGTCCAGGACAATGGCGAAACATCCACT
The DNA here is from genome assembly GCF_041734735.1 of Babylonia areolata. Classification (NCBI taxonomy): domain Eukaryota; kingdom Metazoa; phylum Mollusca; class Gastropoda; order Neogastropoda; family Buccinidae; genus Babylonia; species Babylonia areolata. Next base: position 51,427,424 of record NC_134878.1, read on the forward strand.
CCTTTTCCTGTCACAAATGGTGTCAAGCAAGGCTGCGTCCTGGCGCCAACACTGTTAAGCCTCATGTTCTCTGCAATGCTTACTGATGCCTTCAGAGATGGCGATGTTGGAATGGGCCTAAAGTACCGAACAGATGGCAGGCTGTTTAACCTCAGAAGGCTTCAAGCAAAAACGAAGGTCATGACAGACATCATCAGAGACTTTTTGTTTGCTGATGATTGTGCCCTCAACGCTGGATCTGAAGCTGATATGCAACTCAGCGTCGACAAGTTTGCCACTGCCAGCAGGAACTTCGGCCTTACCATCAGCATGAGGAAAACTGAAGTTCTCCATCAGCCAGCCCCAGGGAAACCCCACGTTGAGCCCAACATCACAGTCAACGGTCAGAGACTCAGTGCGGTGGAGCGGTTCACATACCTTGGCAGCACACTGTCACGAAATGCGACCATCGACAATGAAGTGAACGTCAGGATTGCAAGAGCAAGCGCAACTTTTGGTAGACTCTATGCAAATGTCTGGAACAGAAGAGGCATTGGTCTTTGAGACCAAGCTAAAGGTCTACAGAGCAGTAGTTCTCCCCACACTACTGTATGCCTACGAAACTTGGACAGTGTACCAATGAGCATCCCCCCCCCCCCCCCAACACCACCCTCTCCCCATCCCCCAGCTGGGTGACAACGATGGTCATCATCGATCTCGATGGACACACACCATAATTATAGTTTATGTACTTTATTACTATTTTAAAAAATCTTGTTACACTATTAGTCTTAGTATTATTTTTTTCCTCTCAAGGTGTGACGAAGCTCCTTTGGTTTTGCTGCAGTTCAGGCATCTTTCTGCTTACCAGATGTGGTGTAGCATATTTAGATGTATATCTAGATTGTCTGAATGCAGTGACGCCTCCTTGAGTAACTGGGTTGTACTGAACTCTGTGTGTGTGTGTGTGTGTGTGTGTGTGTTTTAATAAGGGAAATAAGGTCTCACCAAACTTATGTTTTTTATTGCATGTGAGAACAATAAACAACTTTGTAAGGACAAGGATTGGGAATATGATTAGGTTATGATTTGGTTGGGCACTAAAAAAAACCCACCAAAAAACAAAAAAACAACAACAAAAAACAACCTTTTTTTGTAGCTAACTCACTTAGATTTTAAGATAAAGTGTACTGGAAATGTGTTTTTTTGCCAAAAGATCCACTTTTTCAGTTGACACTATTTGCTAATTGACATGGTTTGATTGATAGTACTTCAGTAGTAAGAGATGAGAATTGTGGTTTTCATTCAGATATGTTCAAACAGAATTACGTGTTGCTTTTGACTGGTCTTAGCATAGCAGGTTGCAGCAGGACTTTTTTTTTAAGAGGGGAGAAAAAGGGGAGTTGAATCTATATTATTAGTATATAATTATACAATACAATTTAAAAGACAAATTCCACTTTTGTTTGAAGTGTCTGGGTCTGTATGTCTAACATAAAAGCTGTACCATGTACCACTGCGTGGAGTCTAGCTCTTATTTCTCACAACATGTGCATGCACACACATAATCACAGATCTGCTTTACCTCAGATAAATAAACAAGGTTTTTTCCTTGTCATTTTGATACAGGAATAGTGTTCACAAAATGGCCGTGGCAGGTAATGGTTATAAACAGAGCTAGGAAACAGCAGCAGCAACACATGTTATTGGCATGTTGCTTTTATTGGCTGGGGCTGGCTACCAAAATACTATACAACCACAGTAGCTGTGGTTTATGTCTTTTTTTCCCTTGCTCCTATCCCTCCTCTCTCCCTTTCCCTCCCCCTTCCCCCCTCCCTTCCCCTACCCTCTTCCCAATCCATCTTCTCAGTCTCACCTCCCCCTTCCACAACCAACTGTCCAGTAAACACCATTGTTTGATAACCCATTCAACCCTGGAGAGTTAATAGCAGACTTCCATGTCATATAGATGCAGAACAAATGCAGAAAAATTACTATTTTTCCTCCAGATAGTGTGTAGACACATCCAGAAATACTGTAGAAGTTAGTTCCCTTCCCATACGGTTTATGCATGTATGTAAGAATATGAAAACCGTTTTAATAATACAGATTTTGACGCTGAAGCAATGGTGCAGGGCTCAAGTCAGTGAGTTAAAGAAAACATTAGTTTTGCATTCTACTTTACCAGTTTAACATGCAGATTCATGGTTTGATGTGAAACTGGTGTTTTACAGATGTTTGTTGTGGTTGGGCTTGTGGCTCTTCTGTGGACTTTTGCCAGTGCATTCTACGTGCCTGGGGTTGCCCCTGTCGAGTTCCAAATTGGGGATCCTGTGGAGGTTAAAGTAAGTATGAAGACCTGAAAAATGCTACTTGTAATATGCACAGGTACACCCACCTTCACACACACACTCACACAGTCACAGATACTGGCATACACACTTACACAAATACTTGGACTGTATGCGGTGCGTGCACGCACGCGTGCGTGCACACACATACATACACACACACACACACACACACACACTCACACTCATACTCACAGATACTGTTATACACACTCACACTTGCACAAACGTGCAGACATATGCATGTGCACATGCACACACACACACCTGCATGTACTTGCACACTTGCATGCACACTCCCACACAGACACACACAGACCCAGAGATTTTTTTCCCTTCATCACACCACACCTGGTAGTCGAGATGCTATTCTTTTGAGCAAATGATGAAATAGTCTCATATGCAGTATGCAGCTGGCACTTGCAGAGAATCAGCAGCAGTTGAAAGAGTTTTCAAATGTAGATAAGTCCATTTTCGTTAATAAGCAAATATGAAACAGATGTATGCATCCAAAATGATGGAAAAGATCATGGCAGTTTGTTCTCCTCAGTTAGGGCATACTGAATTAACAGAAAATGTTGTGACTTGAGAAATGTAGAAGACTGGTGGATTTAGGAGTGCATACTGAAATTCACACATAAGAATATGTCGTGACTTGAGAAATGTTGAAGACAAGACGATTTGAGAGGGCAGACTGAATTTCATACAGAAAGATGCTGTGACTAGCTTGAGAAATGTTGAAAGACTAGTGGATTTGAGAGGGCAGACTGAATTTCACACCCACAAACACAAAATATTGTGACTTAAGAATTTTTGAAGACTGGTGGATTTGTGAGGGAATACTGAATTTTACATAGAGAAGTATGCTATAAATTGAACTAATTTGAAGATGGTAAATATAGGGCAGTCATGATTTCACACAGAGAAATGTGTTGTGACCAAAGGAAGTTTTAAGACAGTGAATATGGCTCTGTCTATTGTGCAGGCAGTGAAACTGACAAGTACGAAGACACAGCTTCCATATGAGTACTACTCACTGCCGTTCTGCCACCCTGAAGGTGGTATCATCTATAAAACAGAAAATCTTGGTATGTTATATATTTGTAATTTTTTCATTTTAAATTGGAACTGTGAAACATGCAGTGACTCTTTAGCAAAACAGCCAGTCTTATGTATGTATCTGTTTAATGTATCTGTATCTCTGGAAACTGAATTGTAAACATTTAGCTTCATTTTGAGCTACCATTTGATGATGCGTTTAAGCATTACCACCACAGCAGAACTGGTTGAGAAAACATTGTCTGATTTAGCTGAAAATGGCTGATATACAAACAGGTTGCATTCAATTGAGTACTAGTTCTCTGTTTCCTTCAGCTTGTGTGTCTGGAAAGCGGTCCTTTAAAGTTCATTGCATCCATGAAAAGCAAACTTTGATTTTTATATTGATAGTGATAGTCTACACCTTGAATAGTTTGTATTTTTGTTGTTTTTGTGTAGATTGTAGTCAGATTTGTGTCTTCAGATACATTTTTGTTTGCAGGGGAGGTTTTGAGAGGAGACAGGATAGTCAACACACCTTATAAGGTGAGGCTTCTTGTACAGATGATTGTTACTGTTCTCATCAAAGGTCTTGGAACATTTGTTTTATCGTTTGTGAATTATTACTTTTTGCGTTCTGCAATTGTTTTTTAGTCTGTAAATTTATGACGTATATGGACTGTTTGATACACTGCCTGTGGATGTAAGTTATAACAGTTTGCAGTTTTTCATATTTTTGCCCCCAAATAGATAATGTTTTCCAAATCTAAATCATAACATTTATGGGGACTATTATATCCCATTCTGTAGACTAAACATGAAAAATGCATTGGACAAAGTTACACCCTTTGATAGACAACACTTCATAGAAATTGTTTTAACAAGGGATTAGATTTCTGATACGAGAGAAAACCTTTGACCAAAAAGTCTTTTTCTTTTTGTCTGATTCATTCTTCTATTTTTTCCCCTTTTAGTCTGTATTTCTTTTTGTTTTGTGTGTGCGTGTGTGTGTTCCTTTTGTTTTTGTTTTGTTTATAGTCCTTTACGCTTTAATTTGATACTTTCCTTGCTTTCTGTAAATTATTTGCCCTGGTCTTTTTTTCACTGTTACTTCTTCAGTTTTTTAGTTCTTTCTGTTTGTGCTTGTTTTACTGATGATATTTTTGTTTCCTTGAGGCTTTTTGTTATTTCTTCATCATTTTTGATGGAGGATGGGGTATAAGAAAGGTGGTGGGTAAAGTGGATCAAAGCTGCTGGTGTGCATCCTTCCTACACAGGTGCTGATGGCCAAGAACTTCAAGTGCCAGCTGCTGTGTGAGGCCAACAAGGAGAAGTCTGTCAAGCTGACCCAGGATCAGGCTCAGATCTTCATCGATAAAATCAAACATGACTACTATGTCCATTTGTAAGTGTTATCCACTGATGACAGTGGTGGTGGCCAGATGATTGTGTGTGATCACCCTGAATAAGTTGTCCATCTGTCCGTGGATATGTGAGTGCTTGAGTTTGGGTGTGTTGTGTGAAATCTTAGGTGGTGTTTTTTTGTAAGAGCATGTGCGCACACACTTTCATTGTAGGGTTTGCAGCACTGATGCACAAATATTGTGTAATGCACAGCACTGACACAGCTATACATTTAACAGACAGGGCACAAGAAAAGAAGTTTTTAAATTTTATTGATAAAAATGATGATAGAACACACTTTCCTCTTTTACTCTTCTTTTTCAGCAGTGTAAACTGGTTGATAGAACACACTTTTCTCTCTTCCTCTTCTTTTTCAGCATTGTTAACTGGTTTGGATACATGTATATGTGCACCCAGCTGTTGTTTTGCTTCGTCTTTCCTCATTCAGTTGTTGATATTGTATGGTTAGCAGTCAGAAATGGCATTGAACTTTGAAATCTGACCACTATGTTGTTATAAACTTGTCTCTGATTAAATGCAAGCACTTGCCATGAATATGAATTGTTGGTTTGAGATCAGATATGAACAAATACATTTTCATTTGATACTGATTATAGTATAAATATAATTTTTTGATCAGTCAAGCAGGTTTTGAAGAAAAAAGGAGATCAAAATATGAATGAAAGCATGGATTTATCTTGAATTTTTCTGAAGTCGATGGGTATGCTGGTAAAAAAAACCATGTCACACATTGTTAATCAACAGAAAATTCACTGTAACTTGTTAGCAAAGATATGAGTAGTGATTTTGCAGTGTGATATAAGATGCTAATTCTGCCTGTAGAAGAAAAGTATTATAGAGTTGGATGGAGGTAACATACATTATAGATTTTAATGTTACTTTTTTAAATTTTTATTGGTGACATGTGAAGTTATGGATGTTCCTAAATGGTTGTTTTCTTTTGTCTGAAACAGTTTTTCATGTTACATTTGAAGTAACCTTTGTGGATGTCTTCATAGAAACAGTTGAAATACTTTTGAATGCAATTTCAATCTTGAAATATTCAGTTTAAAGGTGGTTCTCACAGTGTGAAAGTTGTGAACAGTGTGTGATGAAACATCATTGTTAAATGAAACTGCTTGGAGGCATCAAGTTCACATCAAAATGGTACTTAAAACTGAAAAAGATAAGACAAATAATTTTTTTAAATAGAAAAAAGTTTTCCAGTTTTCCCTTGTTCATCATGCATGTCCCAAAAATTGGCCATAAAATCTGTATTCGGTCGGTATACTCCATACCCCAGAAGGTGTGAAAGGATCATTAGAAAGTTCAAAAGCATGCTTACGAGGGGTGTTCATTAAAGATTTCCCCCGACTTAGTTCTGGGTATTGTAGGTTGAAACTGCACGTGTATAATGATACCCGTCACTATAGTTCACTTGGTAATATATATCTTTGAACTCTTGACAGTTTCTCTTTTACAAGTGCTATAGTGGAGTAAGGTGTAATAATGGATTCAGTTGAATGCAGAGCGATTATCAGGTTTCTTTACTTTAGAGGCTGCACACCAAGATAGACGTTCAGTGAGATGAAAGAGACTTATATGATGTAGTCAAGCACTGGCGTAGACAGTTCAAGTGTGGATGGACATTGTTGGAAACATCTCCCATTCCCAGGAGACAACAGTCTGCCATTGATGAAGACAACATCTGGCAAGTGGAGGCCACCATTTTGGAGGATCGCCGCATAACTGCTCGCCAACTAGCCCAAGATGTCAAGATCAGTGTGGAGTCTGTGGGAAAAAAAATCATCAATGACCATTTGCACATGCGGAAGTTGTCTGCATGATGATTCCCTGGTTGCTTGCACCTTTCCAGAAGCAGGAATGAGTCACGTGGCCATGTACCAAAAAAAAAAAGAAAGCAGGACTTCAACAGACTAATCACGTAGGATGAAACATAGGTCCATCACTATGATCCAGAGACTACAGCCTGGTTGAAGCAATGGAAGATTTTGACTCGCCTCCTCCGAAGAAGGCACTTGTCCAGTCCTCAGCAGGCAAGTTCATGCTCACAGTCTTTTGGGACCAGCGCAGAGTAGTGATGATGGATTTCCAAGCAATGGGTACCACACTTACTGGGACATACTACGCTTCATTGCTGCAGAAATTGCAGGAGACCATCAAAACAGTGAGGTGTGGCATGTTGACCAAAGGTGTCTGCTTCCTGCAAGACAACGCCCTGGTTCACGACTCGCATATTGCCCAGACAGAAGCATGGTCCTGCAGCTATGAAACCCTTTCCTTTCTCACCCTCCTTATTCTCTGAACCTCACACCATCTGACTTCCACCTTTTTCCAACCATGAAGTCGTTTTGAAAGACAAGCACTTCCCAGATGATTAAATGCTTATTTCCAAGGTCAAGTCATGGCTTCTGGCGTAACCTGCAGACTTCTACAGGCAAGGTCTTCACAGCTGCATAAAGCAATGGGAGAAGTGTGTCACCCTTGGTGGTTCCTGTGTAGAGAAAGACAAAAAAGTGTGTGAAGTTTAGTTCCTCTCAGTCCATGGGAAGTGGGACAGGGGAAATCTTTATGAACATCCCTCACAGACCACGCTTATAACTCACTTTGTACTGCACACTTGCTTGAAAGTTTTGCAGCTTGAAATATTTCTCTTTCGGTTTTTCTCTTTTTTTTTTCTTTGCTGTTTTTTGTGGCTTGTTCTGTTCTTGTTTTTTTTTTGTGTGTTACCAATAGATGACTGATGAATTTCAGGATTGTGGACAACCTGCCATGTGCCACCAAGTTTGAGATGGAGAACAAAGATCCACAAGTTGAACAAGGCTACAAGTTGGGCTTTGTCTCTGGCAATGATGTGAGGCATTACAAGCGTGTGTGTGTGTGTGTCAGTGTGTGTGTGTGTGTGTGTGTGTGTGTGAACGTACTTTTTGGTTGTTTGGCTTTATGGGTTTTCTGTGTAATATTTTGGTGTTTAGCTTTTTAGTCTTTACATTTTTGTGTGTGAGTGTATGAACGTATGCACTAGTTTCTAACTTACTTTCCGAGTGTCTGACCTAGTTGTCACAGTCATCATTAAGAAAGTGAGTCATATCCATATTTCTTAACCTGTGGTGTAGTGATCTGAGACAGTGACAGCACGGGACATCGATTTGGTTACAGGCTTTAATGGAAAAAGGAACCGTTGCCTTATTAAAGCACATTTGATCGACACAATGAGGGATTTTGTTTGTTTTGTTTGATTTTTTTAAAAATGTGTACACACTATACATGATTAAGCACCAGGAGAATATCTAAGCTTAGTATGCAAGAAAGGTTTTTATTATTCTGAAGACCTTTGGATGTTTTTTATTATTATTATTTTTTTTTTATACTAGGCCTAAAGTGGATGGTTTATTTTGTTGATTTGCACTCATTGCAGTATTTGTTGCATTATTTGCAGGTGTACTTGAATAACCATCTAAAGCTGATTCTCAGTTACCATACTGAAAACAAGTAAGTGGTTGCCCTGCTCTGCTCATTATCACCTTGCCTTGTTCAATAATGCATAAGTGAGTCACATGCTGAACTAAAATCACTTTTTAGTGGTGCTGGGAGGGTGAGAAGGGCGGTATTCATTGTTTGTCGTGACATTCACTTATTAAATTATGTACATGTTACTGACAATCTTTAGTGTTGTGACATTCATTTGTGGTCTGAATACATTCTTTACATATGTCTAACGATCTTAAGAATTGGTGAAATTAGTTGAAATTGAATATTCTGCATGGAGCATAAGGTACAGATATATCATTGTGTTTTTTTCTGTTCTTGTTTCTTGTTGAGAAGTTTGATCTGAAGTTTTTATTTTTGATTTATGCTTTGTTACAGTTTTTTCTGTTATATTGTGTTTCAGCTGGTTATTATTATTGTAAAGTTGCCTGCCTGGAAATGATCAAGTTTTCAGTGGAAAATTTAGTACAGGAACAAGATATTAAAAGTTGGGCGTGTGAATATGCTATAATTTTCTTGCAGTATGGCAGTCATTTTTCCCTTGATCTGGACCCCTTCACTTGTGATAACATCTTATTGATGGAAAAAATTAATCACAGAACAAGTGGACATATCTGGCACATTGAATAGCATGACCTGAAAAAAAAAAAGAAAAAAAAAACTAAAAAGAAAAACATGGTATAATATTGTTGGTGTTTGGAAACAAGTTGAAAAATTATCAGAAGTCACCACATGGAAATACCCATAAACAAAAGCTTCTTTATACTCTGGCTTATCAGTCAATTACAAGCCTATAGTTGATTTCTTTGTGTGTATATAAGAAGAGTCTCTTGTGACCAGTGAGCTTGTAATGCCAAAAACAAAGAACTTAGATCCTATAATTCAGTGTTGAAACTGAAGGTGAGCAGTCATCGAACATTATTGTTTAGGTTCCAATAATGCAGGCATTATTGAGGCAGATGCTAATGATAAAGCACATGACACTCTTCAGTCTATGGCAGAACTGGAAAATTGTCCTGCAACCTTCACCTTAAATATCAAAAGATGATTGTCCAGTTTTCTTACTGGACTCTGTGTCAAGTTTTCTTATTGGACTCCAGGAGTTCAGATTTTTCTTGACCTCTCACTGGATTATGACAATGAACCTGTTCTTTTTCTTTTATGTAGTTTGAATTGTTACCATGTTAAGAGTTTATTGCTTTAATTCAGCCTTGATTTGCAAATATGAAACTACTTTCAAGTTTCATGAGAGAAGTTATAATGCATGTGTACCTTATTTTGTTTTTCTTCCTTTGCATGGAGTGGGTTCTGATGAAAGTCTCAAAAGAGGTACATTATTTGATTTTCTTATGTGGGAGTGGAGGCTGGGGAGGAAAAATGTTCATGTTTTGAAGGGTTGCTTGATGGCTTGTGTTTAATAAACTTTTTTTTTTCAATTTTCAGCCAAGATCACCGTGTAGTAGGGTTTGAAGTGGAACCATACAGGTTAGTAGAGACATATCACTTCTCAATTTATATTAGAAATAATTTGTTAATGTTTCAAAGTCTGTAACTTTGAATCGCAACATGTTTAATTCCATAAAAATGAAATAAAGGGTTTGTGCTTCAGGCTTTGTGACTGAAAGTGTTCATTGAGAGTGAAGCAAGAAGGGTGAAGATTCTTTACTGCCACCTCATGTCTAAATAAAATAGAACATGTGAATGGCTGATTTCACACAGTCCACAAGTGTACTGAAAACTGGATATCCCTGCAGCAGCATGGAATCTGTATTAGTGTTACTCCAGAAAAGAGGAAAGGGGTAGCATTGTAAGTCAAACAAAATCCAGTTACATTGAAAATTCCTGAATCTGTTTGTCAGATGACAAGTGTGCAAAAAAGAAGATATTCTGGTTGCCACACGAATTTGGGTGACACATGTAGATATCAATACACCAGCTTATGTTATGGAATTGATAAGTTAATGTGAATTCTGACCACAATATTAAACAGTGCAGGATGGATGAGATAGAACTGGATTTGATTTTTCCTTCAGTAAGTAACTGTTATATTTCATTGACCTTGTATCTTGTCTGCCTAATATTTTGTGCACACTTCAGATCTCAACAGACATGCGTATATGTAATGAAGCCAGTTGTTTGCACACTTCTTGTGCTTTGTCAACAGTGTTGGTATGGAGCAGCTGGACAAGGACACAAAAGGACAGTGCTCACTGAAGTCTGCAGATAAAAAACCACTGCCACAGAAACTGAACGAGAAAGGTGAGAGATGAGTATCAATGTAAGCATAATCATTTGTATCAAAGTACCTACCCTCTTTTGCCGGTTTTTGTCATTGAACATTGATTGTTTGAGAAATATTCACTGTGCAGTGTGGCGCCTGCTGATAGCTTCCATTGCTTAACTGCTCACTAGTGGCCCAGGCAGTGTGGAATGTTGGTTTTCCTTACTTTGGCACACGTCATGAATATAGATCACTTGAAACTGTCCTGGAGCAGCTTATTGTTATGGTGCAGCTCTACTTCCTGTCTGCAGGTGTATTTGCTTTACTATTAAAGCAGATATTTTTCTACAGAATATTGCCAGGGACAACCCTTTTGTTGCCATGGGTTCTTCTTCATGTGGTAAATGCATGCTGCATATGTAACTTAATTTTATCATCTCATTCAGAATACTAGCACCCAGACCACTCACATTGTGTGGAGGGGGAAGTAAAAATCTTTTCCATGATGGACACAAAATACTTTCTAGTTGGGCATATTAATTATTATCATCGCTCCACCTTAGGCCACCATGTGGAAAACCTCCACTGAAGCTGAGTACAGTACAGTGATTTCATAGTGTGTTCCACCAGCACATTTGACCCACTGACCAGCTGTGGTACTGGGATAAATATCTCAGCATTGTCAATGCAACCAGGTTAAGAGTTGACCGTGGCAGAGTGGTTGACAGAGTGAGTGTTTTCAATGAGAGAAAGTCTAACAGCAAAGTGCTGCTGTTCATGTGGTGTGGGAAGCATAGATCATAGTTGCAGTGGACATCTCTAAACTCCTGGAAAATTTAGTAATCATTGATACTTCTTGTGTTATGGTACAGGAGAGACAGAGGTGATGTTTTCTTACGAAGTGGAGTGGCGGCCATCCACTGTGCGCTGGGCCTCCCGCTGGGATATCTACCTGGCCATGACTGATGTGCAGATCCACTGGTTCTCCATCATCAACTCGGTCGTCGTTGTCTTCTTCCTTTCAGGTCAGTTGGCACAATTTGCTGAATTTTTCTTAGTCAGTACGGCAGAAACCTGGTTTATTGTTTGTTTTTGGTTGTCGTTTTTTTGTTTTTGATGGATTTTTTTTGTTTTGTCTTTTTTGTTTTGTTTTATCCTGTTTCGGGAGTTGATATCATTAAAGTCTTTGGAAAGTACAGAACAGATTTTTTTTTAAAGAAAAGCTAATATGTTTCATGGGGAAATGTTTTAATTGAAAAGAACTATGCATGTCCAGCCCAAAATGTGTGTGAATGGTGAAGATTTATGATGTTCAGTCTTGTCTGACTGACCATCAGAACAGCAGAGGAGGCAGCTGCTGTCCAGACTGTCTGGGCTAGTACTTGATTGTAGTAGAGAGTGTCTTGTTTAAGTTACATCCCCACTCTCTCTGCCATGAGGGTTTTAGGACAGGCATTGGGATAGTTCCCAAAGGCCAAATAGCGGCTATGGCTGCAGTACAAAGAGCTGCTGCAGTTTTGCCCCCAAGTTGGAGAGTCATAGTCCTTCACAAAAGACTAAGCTGTAATAATGCAAGGCAAAACTAGCACTGCAGTGTGTCTCTGTTCCTCTCTTTGTTGCAGGCATTCTGACCATGATCATGGTTCGCACCTTGAGACGTGACATTGCCCAGTACAACAAAGATGATGACCTGGTAAGGGCTTATTCATTCTTGTTGTGCTGATAATTCCGTGAGTTAGGTTTTTACTTCTCCTGTGAAGAGTAGAGGCAAACAGTCTTTGGTTGATAATAGAAGTTTGTAAGTTTGGATTTGTTAGCCTTTTTTTTGTGTCGGACTTTTTGTTTGTTTATTTGTTATGAAGGAGTGCATGGCTGAACTGTCTTTTCAGCTATTTTTGGCAGACGTTTTGTTTGTTCCAAAGGAGCAGATGGTTGGGTAAGGATAAAAAATTTTCCAAGGTAAATTTCAGTTTTAGTTTCAGTTTCTCAAGGAGGTATCACTGCATTCTAACAAATCTGTATACATACACCACATCTGCTTAGCAGATGCCTGACAGCAGCATAAACCAACATGCTAGTCAAGCCTTAAGTGCATGCATATATATATGTGTGTACCTATCTGAGTAGATTTCTTCTGTATAATTTTGCCAGAGGACAACACTTAGGTTGCCATATGTTCTTTTTCTGCACATCAAGTGCATGCTGCACATAGGACCTCGGTCTGTTGTCTCATCCAAATGACTAGAAACTCAGTTTGATTTTCCAATCAAACGTGGGAGTAAGGGCGAGAGTGGGATTTGAACCCAGACCCTTGCAGACACTGTATTGGCAGGTAAACATTAACCATTCAACCACCTTCCTCCCTACACAGTTTGCAGTTTGAATTGAAAAGGAGCATATTTCTCAGAGATCATGTTATCCTGACTTCTGTTTTCAAATGAAAAGGGTTTTAGAGAATAATTATCAGCTGATAGTTACTGGTGTACAGTCTAATGTTGAGATAATCTATATCTAGTTACTTATATTTTGTTTCAGATTACCTCTGATGTAGCAAAATTTGCATTTGTTTGCAAAATTCCATTCCAAAGTGATATAAAATGGGTTTACGGTTGCAAGATGTTTATTTTTATCCTGATAGAGAGCAGGAAACATTTCTATTGTAATAAGAGGATAGTTTTGCAGCATAAGTGGTTATGAATACTGTATCTGTAAGTTTTTTTTTATTAAACAGGAGGCTATTAATTACTGAGGAAATATTGTTCAGCATTTGAGCAACTGACATAGTTCACAGTTCATGGTGTGGTCTTGTCCTATTTTCAGTATCTCTTTGCAGCAGTCATCAGTTTGCAGAAAAAAAAGAAGTGTCCAACTCTGGTAATCATGATAAACAGGAGAAGACTATGCAATTTAACTGCAGCAAAAAAAAAAAAAGAAAAAGTAAAAAAAAGAGTGCTTGTATATGGCATTATTGGGTGGCTCTAAACAGATTTGGTCTGTATTAGTGAGATTTTATGGGAATTTATTACTACCATTATGATTATTATTATGAGTGCAGGATGAGACAGTGGAAGAGACCGGGTGGAAACTGGTGCATGGGGATGTGTTCCGCCCTCCTCGCCACGCTCGGCTGTTGACGGCTCTGGTGGGGGCTGGCATCCAGGTCTTCTTCATGGCTTTCATCACCATCTGTGAGTCGGCATGGTTTTTTTTGTGTGTATGTGTTTTGTGTGCAAGTGACTGATGTTTTATGGAAGTATGCGTATTTTGTGTATCGCATTTATGAGATCTGTAAGCCACTTGCATTGGTTACACACTACATGATAAAAAGTGTTTTTTAAAAATTGTGTTGGTATCAGTGTCTGGTCTGTAAAAAGTTGTTACGTGATATGAAGTGTATGACAGGCTGATGAAAGAAAAGACACTCTTGAACAAAAACCATGGCTTTTTTGTCACTCTCTTTCTCTCTGTCACTCTCACTGTCTCTCTCTTACACTCACACACTCTCTCTCTCTCACTCACTCAAACTCAGAGAAACCTGATTCAGTGAATAACACAAGGCAAGCTGTCCCAGGCTTTTCAGAGTCTCCAGAGTCTGAGGAAAATGAACATTCAGACATCACCCACCTCCATTTAAGCAACAAAGAGCAACAGGATTCCAGCACCAGTCTCTCAGTTTGCTTGTTTGCTCCAGATTAAAAAAAAATTTTTGAACAGTATTTTCAGTGGATTTATCTGGTTGCTGTTGCAGTGTATGTGCTTGGTCAGACTGTGTGAAGAAGATACATGGAAATTCAAAAGCGTGGGTAGTCTTCTGCTATTTCTCATGGTTTGGGACCATATTTTGGAAAGTCAGTTACCTGTTTGAATTGCATGCATTTTGCATTCGTCCAAAAAGAAGCCACACTGAGTCTTGAGGAAAATGTCACAGTTTGTAGACCATTTGTTATTGAAAATTTTCTGTTTATTTAAATGTTTAAAGGAGGCGTAGAGAAACAGAAGAGAAATGGAGAGTTGTTAGCTGGGAGAATATGGAAGATGGTTACTTTTTTTTTTTTTTTTTTTTCCTGCTCCTCTCACTTTCTGTCCACTCATTGTTTTTTGTTTTCCTTTCTCCTTGTTCATGCTTGGTGTGAACAGCGTGTAAAAGTAATGATCTAGTGAAGCATGCATTGTTATTGATGGTGCGTATGTTGTGTTTCAGTCTTTGCCATGCTGGGCATGTTGTCGCCTGCCTCCCGTGGTGCTCTGATGACAGCCAGCATCTTCCTCTTCATGTTCATGGGGTCAGTGGCCTGTCGCCTTGCCTTTTACTTCATCACTATGTTCATCTTGACTTACAATGCCATTCAGTCCAACATTTCTTAGCAAAGAGTTTTTTTTATAAAGAGATGATTGTCACAAGATCGCAAATCTTCAACACCCAGTGACAAAGTTGGTCTTCTCACTTGACATGCTGACTCTTCCCAGATAGTGAGAAGTTGATGAAAGGATAATTATTTTATAATTTTGATACTCCCCAAAGTTAAACCATACACAAGACAAGCACACACAAACACACACACACACACACACACACACACACACAACACACAAAAGAAATAAATCAAAAATATGTTCTTCTCACACACACAAGTCACTCAAACTAGCCCCCCACTACCCCTCCAAAAAAACAGAAAGAAATAAAGTATATGATTGTTAACTGTTTCTTCATTGCCCCTATTGTCTTGAAGTTTGCAGTCACACACGGTGACACCACTTAACTGTGCAGTTGCAGTTGCTGCACAGGTTCTGACTCCTCACGCCTTAAAAAGCACAGTAAAAAGAGGGCGCTAGTCAGGGAGGCAAAGGGGAGGTTACCTACTTCTGAGAGGTTATCGGCCATAGCTACTTTAGTTTTCTCCGCATAGGCGGATAGTAGTTTGCACAGGACAGGAATGTCAGACCTCTGCCAGAGTCTGCACTAGTGGGTCACGGTAAGTATGTTATTTAAACGTAATTTTAGGAAGAAAATTTCCTGTCTGTCTCAGCTGTCTGTTGACTGGCCCTATTGGCGGAAGAAGGTGGAGCAGGGCAGGGGAGGTAGACAGTGGTGAACACCCTTTTAGTGGAAGAAGCAGGTTGAGGCAACCCAGATGTAGGAGAGTAGAGGAAAGGGAGTAGATGTCAAAGAAGATAAAGTTGCTGGTGGTGTAGAAGATACTGATGAATCTGTGGACAACAGGGACACAGGGGCCTTTGCCAAACACTACTGGCCGCACTCATACTCTTCCCATTCAAGGGCTCAGATGGTTAAACACTTAACTGCAACAACTGGCCAGTCTTTGTAATCCACAGATCAGTGTTACATCTACCACACAAGAGCTGAAACTGACAGCACTGTTCTCAGCTCATCAGCTACCACACAGTATTAACCTGCTCATGAAAATTATATCCCGTGCACACAATGCACAACTAGTACTTAAATAGATCTGCACATGTCGGGCACATTGGAAATTAACTAACTGTAAAAAAATAACACCCATTATTTCACAGTGAGTACACATTGCAAAGTACATCCCCTGACAGCAAGGAATAATCATTTTATCTTAAAATACATACACTGACAGTGACATACACAGGAAACAAACATAGCATTTCAGCACTGCGTCCACTGACTTAGTCACAAATCAGTGAGTCACAATCGCCTATTGGAATAGTTTCAAGTGTTAAACCTACCAGGCTTTTCTGTGAAGGTATTCTCTGCAGAATAGTGAACTTTACCCAGTCTTCACACAGGACAGGTCACAGGAGGTGAGGAGGTTTACTCAGAGACAGTAGACCCCTAAATAGGGTTAGGTGCACACAGAGCAACCTAATTCTCATTGGCAGTCAACGCTGCCTCCTGTAGATCTATAACTCAGCAAACTGACAGCAAACCACCTGCATATCAGTTTAACACTGCTAATTTTCTGTTCTTAACATCACATTAATTTCCTCTTTGGACCCCTGTCCTCAGCTCACACTCTAGCAGTTCAAACCTAGTTCTTCTTCCGTTTCCCACTCAAGTAACCATGCAAGATATGGCTTTTCACAGGCTGATTATGTTTGGCATCAGACAGCCATTTTCATGCGACTAACTTAGCTCGTCTCTCTAGATGTAGTGTTTCAAATTATCACAACAGTCACCTGCCATAGGCGAGCTGACACTCCAACCTTGCTCTGAACAGGGGTGTTAACCCTGACCTCCAAATCTTAGTCAACAATAGCTCCTATCTTTTCCCTCTACCAATAGAAGAAAAAAATAGCATCTCCCTGACCAGCCTTTGCCAGCCCAGGTCAACTGGTCAGTGGTCTTCACCCTTACACAAGAATTAGCTAATTTCAGCTCTAAAATACCTATGAATCAGCCTGAAACTCCCAAGCAAGAGGCGACCTAACTCTGATTAGCCTCTCAGACAACAGTTTGCCACCAGCAGAGCAGCAACACTGGCAAATCGAATGTGTTTGAACAAAACAACAAATCACTAGCAGACAACAATTTCCAGTTGTCAGTCTTGACAGTGACAGTGGTAATTTTGACATGCATTTATGCGATCCATTTTGGTTTGGAATTAGTTCATAACACTACTTTTAATACTGTTTGCTGTATTCCATTGTTCCAAAATGATGAATGTATTTTGACTACCTCAATTCTTCTTCATGCAGTGGATGAGATTTAACTGTTTTCACTCAGGTTTGTGTTAACAAGTGACAGGTCATCTTAAATGTTTGATTTGAAACACTGCTCTCATTTCATTTGGCAGCCAGTGATACATTTAATTGCAGGGACTAATTGCACATTTCCAAATTGCATGGACGGACAGCACATTTAATGCTTTGAATTTGAAAATGACATCAGTGTACTTTGCTGGGGAAGTTTCTTGCTACCTGCCTGAGCAAGAATCTGTTGATAGAATTTTAAGTCATGAACAATATATAAAAAAAAAGAAAAAAAGAAAAGGCAAGTGTCCAGACTCTAGCTTTCTAAATGTTCCTTTCACTGTGACTGAACATTGTCAGGTGTGTTCATTGTGTGCAGGTTGTTTGCTGGCTACTATGCTGCGCGTCTGTACAAGACCATGAAGGGCACACTGTGGAAAAGAGCAGCATTCCAGGTAAAGAGCGGAGCCAGTCAGTCAACCAGTGATCTTTTTCTCAGCCTGAATTCCACACAGGCAAATCTTTTGTGACAGAAAAATAAACAATAATTCACAATTGCTGTGCACAGATGTCATTTTGCACAGTTTTTAATTGGTCCCTTGAGGTTGACAGCAGTGCACCAACTTTTGGTTCAGGCTGTGTCAGTGAAGCAGTCGGTCCCAGTTTGGGTTTGGAAAGGATGGAAATGGCAGTGTTAAAGGGAACTGATTGACCTTGGAGAGTGGATTTTAACCGACTGTGTCCTCCATCTGAGTTTTCTGGGTGTGCAGACAAGCATCTGATGAGTCATCAGAAAGTGCCACCTTGCTTGCTGTGAACACCTGAAATATGTACCTGTTTAGTTTGTAACAGATTTGTAAATGCAGTGCTCTTTTATATTTGTCCTTAGACTGCCACGGTGTATCCTAGCATTGTCTTCGGTGTCTGCTTCCTTCTCAACTTCTTCATCTGGGGAAAACATTCTTCAGGAGCTGTGAGTATTTTCTGGAGCATTTGCATTAAAATAGATATCACAACAGTTGTCGGATCATTTGTGTGTGTGTGGTTTAGTGATCATGGGAAGAGGAGCATTTCACCTTCAACAGATTGTATATTTGTAGAAAACACTAAAATCTGGAATTTGTGTGTCCTAAAACATTAACTGAGTTGAGGGGCTAAATATACTGTTATTGTAGATACAAAAGTATGCTGTTATTGTAGATATAAAGAAATCACAACTCACAATATTTGCCATATAAAAACACAGATATTTTTAAACATTGAATCAAATAAAAGGTAAGCTGTTGAGAATTGCACTCAGGGGGAAAAAAAGAGAAAGAAAACTCTGAAGCCAGTTGTTACCTCCTTTCAGTGAGTTTAGCTTGTCTGCACCCGTCAGGGGCCTGTTTTGAACTTCTCATGCTGTGTAAAACTAATCACTATATTTGCACAGTGTCAGTTCTAGTGTCTTTTGAAATCGTTGAATATGTGGTTGTCACTGTGATCAGTGTACAAAGGTCACAGGTCCTGGTTGATGTATAGTTCCCCCACCTGCCTGTCCATTCATATTAATCATATTAACAGTGGACATTCAGACATTTAATGCACATGCACGCATGAATGCGCGTACATGCACACACACATACCGTAGTATAGTCCAAGTTTTTCTCTTTGTTGATTGCAGGTGCCCTTCACAACAATGCTGGCATTGTTCTTCATGTGGTTTGGGATCTCTGTACCACTTGTGTTCCTCGGCTTTTACTTTGGCTTCAGAAAAACCGTAAGGCAGCCTGTTTTATCATTATCATTTTTATCATTATCATTTTATCATCGTCTATTTGTCATTGTTGTTTTTTGGATTGGATGAGCAGCAGATTGATAAATTGTTCTAATTTTCTTCTTTCAGCAGTAGAAATTTGTCAGATTATGAAAACGTTTGCTCTTTCTCATCTCACTAAGGTCAATTTTACATAAATAAAGAAAATATGTTTTTTTCTCTGCTCTTTGTTGTCTCATTCATTCTGCTTGGTCACCAACTCGCGTATGCACACACTTGCACACACTTGCTCGCATGCATGCACACACACGCGCGCACACACACACACGCATGCACGCACACACACGCATGCACGCACACACATACACATGTGCACATACACTCACTCGCATACATATTTCACTTCCCTTCTGCCTCTTCTGCCCACCTACACAAATTAGTCCCATCACAGATTTTGTATTGATTTCATGCTGGTTTTCTGCAGATAGAGTAGCTGACTTCCAGAAAAGGAGCAGACGCTAACTGAGCTTTCATCTGTTTTCGCAGCCCTATGAACATCCTGTGATAAGAAGCAGATACTAACATATCTTGCCTCTATTTTTGCAGCCTTATGAACATCCTGTGAGGACCAACCAGATCCCCAGACAGGTCCCAGAGCAGACGTGGTACATGAACAACTTTCTGGGGTCAGTTGTGGACAAGAGACTGTTGTGTGTGTGTGTGTATGTGTGTGTGTGAAGTGATACCTGGTTTCTTTTGGCTTACATTTGTATTTTGTATTTATGTGTAGCTTGTACTTTGTGTAAAAGAACCCACAAGGAGAAGAATTGATCAAAGCTAATAGGTTGGAGGGGGGGGGGTGGGGGATGAAATGTGCCTTAGCTCTGTGGTCAGCACTTTTTGTAGTAAGTCAAGTGTGACATGAAGTAATCTGTTGTGTCTAAAAAGAAAGAAGGTGCAATATGATACATTAAAATATGGTTCATGACTGACAACATAATGTCAGAGTGGTTTTAGAGCTGTACTTTCAATCTTGTGATCATGTTTGTGATCCTGGTATCAGCACTTGGTGGGTAAAAATTGGAGATTTTTCCTATTTCCCACATCAGTTTATTGGCAGACCTGCTAGTGCTTTAATCCTCTTCATGTGTATACACATCAGAGTTTAGGTTTTATGTCAGTCATCAGTCATTGATGGGGTTTAGGTTTTGTGTCAGTTGTCATTCATTGACGCATACAATTTTTAAATGATAATCATTTGACTTTTTGATTTTTGATGAAGACGAACATAGAGGGGGAAAAAAATCAAAACTCGTACTGAGCTGCTTGTGCATATGTGAACGGTGGAGGAATACATTGCGAGTTTACTTCTTTTTTTTTTTTGCCACCACTCTCCTAGATTGAGGATGGCTGTGATACATGTCAAACATTTCACCATAAAATATCATTATCTGAATTGTGGAGTATGCTGTCAAAAGGAGCTGCATAACATCAAGAAAGATTGTATGAGTGTTCAGAGCAGTTGCAATCTCTCCCATTATTTGCAAGCATTTGGAGAGTCTGAATCTGGGAGATTTCTTCAGTGTTTGTTTGCAACTTACACATTTACCTTGATGTTTGCAAGAGTTTGGCCCTTTTGAGTAAAATTGAGACTTGATCAAGATAAATATAAGTGAACTTTAACCATCATGTTTTTATTCTGTCATTTGAGCATCCATACTGTGTTTTGGGGGTATGTTCATGTTTCTATAACCAATCTTACACATACTGACATAGATATCATTATCTTGAAAATGCATTAGATCTTGCTGTGTATACACAAGATTGGAATTAAACATGTCCGCATATTATGCTGGTTTGATACTTTAGGAAATTTTAGAGACATTTTGCAACTGTGAAGGCTTGGATTCCCACAAAGCAGAGGAAAATACTTTCTTCAAATGATGGTATTAAAATAACACCAGTGTAAATTTCGCTGTGGATCTGATGTCTTTCAGTTGTACTGCTTTACTTAAGGTTTTGCATTTTCTTTTGTATTGATAGGATAATAATTTGAACATTTACTATCCAGTTTAGTCAGCATACATCAGTGTTTCAGAATTGCAGAATAAAGTTTAGTGACTATGTTGTGTTTTCCATGTTCATCTTGTCACAGGAAACATTAGCACATTGTCTCCCCTATCCCATATATCTATTTCTCTCTCTATGTCTATTTCTCTCTCTCTCTCTCTCTCTCTCTCTCTATATATATATATATATATATGTATATTCATATCTATATTTATTGATATATGAACCATTTCACATACCATTGGTGATGGACAAAGTACAAATTTAATTTCAAATATTGGGGGTGTGGGTTGGGCTGATGAGAGTGCTGGGGGCAGGAATATGGTGGGTTTTCTTTCCTGACTCATTCATTTGAAAATGAAACATTGTTTTTGTAGCAAAACGGTCAAATGACCCATGGCTTCCTGAACTAAACCTAAACTCTGAAACTTGTTGCAGATTACAAACACACTTTAAGATCCTGTAATGCATGTCATTGTTTGATAGTTTCATGAAATGCTAACATACCTAGCTTGCATTTAATAATGATAATAATAATAGTATTTATATAGTGCTGAATCTTAGTATTTATATAGTGCTGAATCTTGTGCAGAGACAAATCTAAGTGCCTTCACACCAGCTATTCACACACATGCATAATTCTAAAACTGTAAGGTAGGGGAGGGAGGTTATCTTGTGAAGAGGTGGGTTTTAAGGCCAGACTTGAAAGAGCTGAGTGTGGAGACCTGACGAAGCGAAAGAGGAAGTTCATTCCAAATACAAGGTCCAGAGACAGAGAAAGTTTAGTGAGAAAAATGGTGTTTGACTGTCAAAAAGGCAGTGTTAGAAGAAAAGTCATGTACAAAAAGGCCTACTTGCAGTAGGAGTGAAAGAAGAAGATGCAGCCTGCAACGAAGCAAGCAAGCAGAACAGTATGTGCAGTACAGCACAGTGTCTTTGTGTCTGATTTGCTTGTTTGTTGCTGTTTAATGTGTGATATTTTGTATAAGAAAACAAGATTGCTGTGTTGAAGTCATTAAGAAAACCCTGAAAAGTCTGTAGTATGAACTCTGTTAGTACGTTTGCTGTGTTCACATACCTGTAATGCTGCACATGTTTCAGAACACTCATGGCTGGAATTCTGCCGTTTGGAGCCATGTTCATTGAGCTGTTCTTCATCTTCACTGTAAGTCTGAAATTTATCAAATTTCTGATGTTTTGAAGAGTGTCTCTTCATTTGACATACTCTGGTAGTGTTGTAGGAATATCTCATTGAGATTTGCATCTTTGATCATTGGTCATTTCTGAATGTTTACCTACCTTGTTTACTGCTGCCAGCTTTTGCATGGGAACCATCCTCTTCCTTTCTTTTTGGCCCACAGTTTTCATAGATAGTACATGCCCTCTTTGTTTACACTCAGCGCTGCTAGCCAAGAATTCGCATCAGAGGGCTTGGGCAAGGTGAGTTGCTGAATCTTAAACACTTCATTCCCTTCCTATGGGAAGATAGCTGGCTCTTACCCTGAAATAATGTGCTATGGGCTTATATGGGGAGTCAAGTATCATCCACCTATCGGATGTGTCTTGGGGTGTGTTGCTCAAATTTCCTGACCAACACTGTGATTGTCTATATGTCTCAGGCTTGGTTATTGCTGGGATATCATTATGACTGAAAGCATACAGTTCAGCATTGTCATGCAGTCCCAAACATGAAATGGACCTCCATAGCAGCATTGTCATCATTGTCCTCTTTCATCATCAATTAAACATAAAAAAAAGAAAAATGTCCCAGGTTCTGTGGCCTTTTATGTCCTGCTCTCATAGTGATCTCAGTTTCGATTCCCCACCACTTCATTGTGAGTCCTGTCAAGGACTCAGGTGTCAGCTGATTCATGGGGGACTGTTGTTGTAGGGTCATGGTGAAGGTCTCCACTCTAGGGAGAACCTCACTCATTCTGGCTCCGTGACTAAGCCATTATTGATGTTAGAATGTTAAGTCAGAACAGGCACTACTGAACACCACAAGAGTGACTCAGCAGCAGCGCTGAGTCTCCTCTGGTGTGTGGCCTTCTGGTGACCTAACACGACATCAGTAGTTCTCTTTGGACTGCTGACGCTGAGACTGCAGCAGTTGAACACAGGTGTGGCTGTGGATGAGAGACTCAGAACAAGCAACATGTGAACAGTGCCACTGAAACAGTGCTTATGACGGAGCAGCAAAAGAAACAACATTGTGAATGTCTTTACCTTCATTATTTCTTTGTTTTTATGTGTTTTTTTCCCTCCTACATTGAATAGAAATACATTTGATGTCAGTTTGTTGTATAAGGTTTGGTTTTCTTTCCCACTGTTTTAAGTAGACAGTTATTTTTGTGTTTCAGGCCATTTGGGAGAACCAGTTCTACTACCTGTTTGGTTTCCTGTTCCTGGTGTTCCTCATCCTCATTGTGTCCGTCTCTCAGATCTCCGTGGTCATGGTCTACTTCCAGCTGTGTGGAGAGGTACTGTGCACTTCATGTCTCCCCTCACCTCGTGTCATGTCTCCCTTATGTCATGTCTCCCCTCACTTCATGTCATGTCTCCCTTCACCTCATGCCACGTCTCCCTTATGTCACGTCTCCCTTCACCTCATGCCATGTCTCCCTTATGTCACGTCTCCCTTCACCTCATGCCACGTCTCCCTTATGTCACGTCTCCCTTCACCTCATGCCACGTCTCCCTTATGTCACGTCTCCCTTCACGTCATGTCATGTCTTCCTTATGTCACGTCTCCCTTCACCTCATGCCACGTCTCCCTTATGTCACGTCTCCCTTCACGTCATGCCATGTCTCCCTTATGTCACGTCTCCCTTCACCTCATGCCACGTCTCCCTTATGTCACGTCTCCCTTCACGTCATGCCATGTCTCCCTTATGTCACGTCTCCCTTCACCTTATGTCACGTCTCCCTTCACGTCATGCCATGTCTCCCTTATGTCACGTATCCCTTCACCTTATGTCACGTATCCCTTCACCTTATGTCACGTCTCCCTTCACGTCATGCCATGTCTCCCTTATGTCACGTCTCCCTTCACCTCATGCCACGTCTCCCTTATGTCACGTATCCCTTCACCTTATGTCATGTCTCCCTTCACGTCATGCCATGTCTCCCTTATGTCACGTATCCCTTCACCTTATGTCACGTATCCCTTCACCTTATGTCACGTCTCCCTTCACGTCATGCCATGTCTCCCTTATGTCATGTATCCCTTCACCTTATGTCACGTCTCCCTTCACCTTATATCACGTCTCCCTTCACTTCATGCCATGTCTCCCTTATGTCACGTATCCCTTCACCTTATGTCACGTCTCCCTTCACGTCATGCCATGTCTCCCTTATGTCACGTATCCCTTCACCTTATGTCACGTCTCCCTTCACCTCATGCCATGTCTCCCTTATGTCACGTATCCCTTCACCTTATGTCACGTCTCCCTTCACCTCATGCCATGTCTCCCTTATGTCACGTCTCCCTTCACCTTATGTCACGTCTCCCTTCACCTTATGTCACGTCTCCCTTCACCTTATGTCACATCTCCCGTCACCTCATGCCACGTCTCCCTTATGTCACGTCTCCCTTCACCTTATGTCACGTCTCCCTTCACCTTATGTCACGTCTCCCTTCACCTCATGCCATGTCTCCCTTATGTCACGTCTCCCTTCACCTTATGTCACGTCTCCCTTCACCTTATGTCACATCTCCCGTCACCTTATGTCACATCTCCCCTCACCTCATGTCATGTCTTCCTTATGTCACATCTCCCTTCACCTCATGTCATGTCTTCCTTATGTCACATCTCCCTTCACCTCATTCCATGTCTCCCTTATGTCACATCTCCCTTCACCTCATTCCATGTCTCCCTTATGTCACATCTCCCCTCACCTCATGTCATGTCTCCCTTATGTCACGTCTCCCTTCACTTCATTCCATGTCTCCCTTATGTCACATCTCCCTTCACCTCATGCCATGTCTCCCTTATGTCACGTCTCCCTTCACCTCATTCCATGTCTCCCTTATGTCACATCTCCCTTCACCTCATTCCATGTCTCCCTTATGTCACATCTCCCTTCACCTCATTCCATGTCTCCCTTATGTCACGTCTCCCTTCACCTCATGCCATGTCTCCCTTATGTCACATCTCCCTTCACCTCATGTCATGTCTCCCATATGTCACATCTCCCTTCACCTCATGCCATGTCTCCCTTATGTCACATCTCCCTTCACCTCATGCCATGTCTCCCTTGTGTCACATCTCCCTTCACCTCATGTCATGTCTCCCTTGTGTCACATCTCCCTTCACCTATGCCATGTCTCCCTTGTGTCACATCTCCCTTCACCTCATGTCATGTCTCCCATATGTCATGTCTCCCTTCACTTCATGCCACATCTCCCTTCACTTCATGCCACGTCTCCCTTCACTTCATGCCACATCTCCCTTATGTCTCCCTTCACCTCATGCCACATCTTTCTTCACTTCATGTCATATCTCCCTTCACCTCATGCCATGTCTCCCTTCACTTAATCTTTCTGCTGTTGTCCACTGTACTAATGTACCCAGTTCGGAAGGAAACAAGACTAGATTGCTGTTAAACAGTTTGGTCACCTGTTATATGGTGATGCAAGTACAAATATCTTTTTTTGTTGTGTTTTGCTTATATTTCTTTGTATGGGACAGTGTGTAGGATACTTTAAAAGATGATGTTTAAAAAAGACAATAACAACAACTACAAAACAAAAACTACATGGCTGTGTGTAACAAAACCAAACCAAACAAAACCATGTGGCCATGCGTAACTTACTGTGTTTTTACAGTCAGCAGATCAGACACCTATGTTTAAGATACTTTAGTGAGCATGTTTCTTCAGTGCATTATGAAGTATGAACATGTTCTGTCATATGGTCACCTAAATTTCTTTCTGCCTTCGTGGGCTACAACCCATGTTTACTTCTATGATTTGTTTTGTTTTTTGGTATGTATAAGGGGGCATTTACATGTAAGACAGCTTTCACTCTTGCCATTACAGCAGCCATATTGTATACTATTATTTTTACAGGATTACCACTGGTGGTGGCGGTCCTACATTGTATCTGGAGGCTCAGCCATTTACGTTTTCTTCTACTCCATCTTCTACTTTCAGACCAAGGTAAGACACAAGTCATCTTTGATTTGTTTGTCATGTTTTTGTGGGTTTTTTATTTTATTTTATTTTATTTTTTTAGTATTATTATTGCAGTTGTGTTCATCCATCTGGGTTGTTATCCTCACTTTGGAAGCATCTGTAATCTTTTCAGAAGTCTAGCTTAACTCTTTCACTGCCAAGTTTCTGTGTGAAAAACACTCCCCAGCGCCTAATACTATAGAAGCTCTCAGTCACGTTTTGGCTCGTGTGAAAACACTGGATTTGGCCATTTCAAACTTGGTCAGTGGGCGAAGGTAAGTCATTGTTCCATTGTGCTGGAAATTGGTTGTAGCTGTCAGGCTTTGTTACATTGTGAAAAATGGTCCTTTTGATGTGATCTCTTGATGTTTGCCAAAGTCGCCTATGGTGGTGCAGTGTCTAGTCGACTGAAGTTGCCTATAGCGGAGAATTAAATAAGGAAAGGTTGCAGAGATACTAGTAATTTTGTATTCATGTCTTGGAATGAAAGAGAAGGGCTTGCTCATTAAAATTTCCGTGTGTAGAAGCATGATCTAAAGATTGGATTGGGCGACAAGTTATTAAGACATACACTACTTTGGCCACAATCTCAGCAAGAGGACACTTGATAAATATAGAATTTTAAAAAAGAGCATGCATCATTGTTAGTCGACTTGCTGTCAGTAAGGACTGGATAAGAAGAAGGTGGGGGTGGGAGGGGGGGGGGGTTAATGGGGGGGGTTGTTGATACAACTTGATTATCACGCCATTATTGATTGAGGGGAACTGATTTTGTTGATGGCTTCCTTTCCTGCAGCTGGAGATCACAGAGTTTGTGCCCACACTGCTGTACTTTGGCTACACGTTCATCATCGTCTTCACCTTCTGGATCCTCACTGGCACCATTGGCTTCTTCGCTGCATACTGGTTCATCCGTAAAATCTATGGTGCTATCAAGATTGATTGAAACAGGGAGGAGGGGACTGTTCCATCCATGTCCGGGCCATCAGTCTGATGCTGGGACCTCACTATCATTGAACAAGCTGAATTGTCATTGGTTGGATGTTGGGTTACTTTGGGGGACTCAAGTTCTTGTGTCTTTGATATATTTTGTAAATGTAGTGCGGGTGAATGAGTGTTTACAATGCTGTAAGCTAATTGAGTTCCAGGACATTTAACATTCATAGCTTGTACCTTTATGTTGAAGCTCTCGGTGCATCTCATCCTTAGTTGCCAACTTACTTCAACCTTTTTATTATTCATTGACATTATTTCTCACCTTTTTTTGATTTTATGACAGGTGTCAAGTATGGATTGGATGTTAGAAAACTGGAGCTTTGCCAGCATCTTCCACACAAGGTGTTTTTTTTTCATTTTCCCCTTTAAAAAAAAAGAAAGAAAAACGGTCAGTTTGATAATGGGCTAACACAGGACACAGAGTCAGAGTATGGGAGCATACAGAACCCAACTTTGCATGGTATGTTGGTCAAAGACCTGTGGTGGAAGACATTGATTTTGTAGTCAATTCATGCCATTGGTTGTTGTATGTTGGCATCATACAAGTGAGTTACAGGTCATGTGTTGATTCCATGTCAGTTTTGACATCTCCACAGCCATTCTGCCGCTGAAAGAGGTGCCTGTCCCACATATCATGTCCTGACATCCATGTAAGCATGATGTGTTCCTGTCCTGCTGCCTCTTGAATCGCAGAAGTGCTGCACTGTCTCTCCACTGATTGCTAGGGATATATGAAAGTGGTTGAGTGGACATCCTTATGATCACCCATCATCTGAGAACATGGTATGAGCGTAGATGCAAAATACTCATCTGCATCACAAATGCAGAGTGGAATCTGCTCAACATGGGCTTTAGGGGACAAGAGAAACTATTCTGTTCATGTCATCTACTAGTTTGGATGATAGCAAGTGTGGGAACTGGTTGTCAGTACATTTTCCCCAGGTCTGTCATACAGTGCTGTTCATTGGTCATGTGGAAAAGACCTGTGAGAAGGGAGAAAACACCTCCACCATGACAGATTTTGGACTGTCTGTGTTCCCCTGTATGCCTTGACTGCAAACCAGTGTGATGAAGTTGGGACAAGGTCAGGCGAAGTGGTGTAGGGAGGGAGATAATGCCTGTACTTTGTCACTGTGTTACACTGGACATCACTCGTATGAATCATATTCTCTTGTTACCCACATTCATGTTGACTGGACTCCACTGTTGAGTAAATTTGTTGCTTGAAGTTTGTGCACTAAATTTATGCTTTTATTCGGTTATCCAGTTACTGTGTCAAGTATGTGTTCCAAGAGAATGTGGGTTTAAAAAGAAAAGATGAATATTATGTGTCGCAGGTCATCGTGATAGAAAAAGCAGCAGTTTTATGTTTACTTTGATTAAAATATAAATTCATTGGTGGGAACCTGTGCACTTTTTTTTTTTCAAAAGGCCTTTTCTGTGGGAAAAAATGTTAAATAGCAAAACTTAGTGAAAAGTGTTTTGGTTGTATATGGCTTTTATGTTGAGATTATTCCTCTCTTTATGTATTTTATTACATGATTTAGATGAAGTTCCACCTTTTTTTTTAGTCAGATTTTTCCTGTGATGTCAAAGACGAATGTGTGTGTCAAGCTTCAGGGGTATGCCTTTGTACTGGAATCACCAACACCTAGAAGAAATGGTGCAGCTGATCAGTTTTCTCCATAACAGATGACATTCCATTGTAGCTGACAGAGTCACTCGACTCGAACCCACCACTCAGTATGTCCATGTCAGACTCAAGGATGCAGTGTCTGATGTGTTGGTGACAGATGCGAGTGCTACATGCCCAGATAGGTACTGACCTGTGTGTGGTTCTACTCGTCCTCGGTGTGGAGTGGGTTGCAATCTGGAGAAAGCAGACTGGATTCAAAAGTGTAAAGAGAAGAGATTTATCTGCTGTACAGGAAACTTGCTGTGTATGTTTGGTTGTTCTGGTTGAGATTTTCAGCCTTTTTTCTCTCCAGCACCGTTCAAGATAGGGATCTGCTGACCTGTGCATTTTTAATGGTGTGATTTTGCGGGGAGCATACCTTTGGTTTTGCACATCCTGCCTTATACACACTGAATGTATTAACAAACAAACAAAAAATTGTCTGGCTTCTGTAAAATTTCAGGATTGTAATTTCATATCTGCTCCTGTAGTGAGTTTAGAAAGTATGTGCAGTGATGCTAGTTTGTTGTCCATTTGTGTTATTTTAGGCCTCAGCACCTTAAGTTGAGAGACTGTTGTTCAGTTGTTTTTATTGGATATGGAATGGTAAAGTTGTAAAACAAAATGTGTTGGATATTTGACACAATACAGGTTTTGATCTGCACTTGAGTTTTTAAAAATTTTATTTGAACCTGTAAACTGATTACAATCAACTGTGGTTATTGAAATGTTGTCCTGTATTTGTTTGCTTCTTTCATTTATTTCTTGTAGAAAAAACTATTTGGTTTTATATCACTAATTATAAGCTTATGTGATTTTTTTCATCTTCATTTATGTTATCTGTAAATATCAAAATATAATGAAAGAGAGAGGGAGAGAGCGTGTGGGATTCACTTATGTTGACTGATGGGTGTCTGGTAGGGCAAATGAGAACAGAAGAGAGTGACAGGAGTCTGGAACACAAAGGGATGTGTGTGTGAGAGAGAGGGGGAGGGCAGGATGGTCATACGCTGTTTCTGTTTGTCCTTCCCTCGATACATGTCTGTGTTGAAATGGAAACATCCCATTGTTTTTTCTCTATTGTTTGTCTGTGTTTGCAAAATCTGCAACTACTGTTTGTTGTGTGTGAGTGTATGTGTGCAGATACATTACTTAAAGAAAAACGTTTTAAACACTTGATTTTGAAATTGGATTCAAAGTGTTAAGAATTCAATTTTAAATGTTTTTAACATGTATAGAAGACTAACAATATTAAAAACTTTTAACATGGATAGAAGAGTAACATTCATATAGTCTGTTGCGAAGAATGAAGTTTTGAATGCTTCAGATTGGACAGATGAAAATGTATTCTCATTTGAAACAAATAAAGCAAAATTAGCAACCTCAACCCAAATCTAATGCCCTCAGAATTGACGGTGTTGATCACAGTCATGTTTTCAGTCTCCTCTCAGAAATTTTCAGGCGGAAACCTTTGGTGGTTCTTGCTCAGGTTTTTGATAAATGTTCTTACAAATATAAGATTAGCTGTGACTGCAGTTAGTGGAGAGCCCATGGCTTCTCCATGTATTTATGCAGAGGGATCAGCCATAGATGAAGTGTCAGTCTTAATTTTTGGGTTGTTAGACAGCATTGTTATGCCATTGTGAGCTGTGTTATTTTCAGGTCTTCTTGATCAGTTCATCACTTTTTCTCTTGGAATGTTACCAGGATGTTGGCATCACATGAGACCAGGGACTTGTATGGTTTTTTTTTTAATCAAACTTTCTGGCTAAGGCGAAACCTCCACTGCTGAAGGTAACAGGAGACTGAAACCTTGTGACTGTGATAATCACCGTTGATTCTGCTTTTATTTATTTTTTGTTATTATTTTTAAATGGTAGCATGGGGGTTTTGGTGGGATGTGCCCTGGTATTGTTTTATAGAAGAGACAGTATTTTGAAAGTTCAAGAATGTGTGTCGTCACGATTGTTTTAGCAGGTACGTGACTATAATGGTGTGTAAAGTGATAGCGGGTTTGTGTTTTTATGTGTACAACTGACGGGAGCATGTATGCGATTTGACCACATTTCATTTTGATGTATATGTGTAATATTTAAGATTGGCTCAGTATGGTTTTCAAGTGTGAGGGAATGTCTGTCTGCACAAGTGGGCTGGGTTTGGAGGGTTTGCAGTTAAGGTGTGGGGTAAAACGTGCCCTTTCTGGATCTTTTCATGGTTGGCAAATTGGGTGTGGTGGCATCTTCAAAAGATGTTAGTTGGTTTTAGTTTTTGAATAATGTGCGTTTAGGAAAGTGTGGCGAATGTAGCCAGATGCCCATTTTACTGTGAACACATATTGTTTGGACAGATGGATGTTGAATCTATTCTTGTTGATGTTCAGACCACCAGAGCCATTTTGATTTTCAGAATGCAGAGACTCCCTGGATTGCGCCTGCAGGTCTGAGTGGGAAATATTATTGCTTGGTTGATCAATAAAAACTTCACTGTATTTTATGTGTGTGTTTGTGTGTGTGTTCTCAGCAGGGCATTATAAATGGTGTAAGCTGCAGCCCGGAGGTTTGCTCCATTCTCTGGCCTTTTTTCCCCACTCACATTTGTTGGGTGGTTGTTGCTTTGTATTTATTTCAGTGGCTCACTTTTCTTGTGCACTGTTGGAGCACTCTTGATCCCTTTGATTTCTTATTTTCAGTTATCAGTTCTTTTCTCCTTTCTCCATTGTTTTCAAGTTGTTGGTCTAAGCTGCATTGGTCTTCTTTATCATAGACCATGTGCCAGGTCTCAGGGATGGGAGGCTGGTAGTTGAGCACACACACAAAAATGCACAAACTTGCACAAAGAGAAGCACACACAGACACCAAAGTGCGTGCGAGCACACACACACACATGCAGAAACTGGCAAACAAAAACAGTACTACCAAACCAGCAAAAAAAAACCCCCAAAAAACAAGCAAGCTACTTAACTGCATTAGGATATTATTGTGAGGGATGTAAGTCGAGTCCATGTTGCTACAAAGAGACAGTCGTAAAGACCTTGACTGTACTAGCCTGGGTGCTAGTCTTTCAGACGAGAAGATAAGAAAACCGAGGTACCATGTGCAGTACGCACTTTTTAGCACACATAAAAGAACCCACAGTTACAAAAAAGTTTGTCCTTGGCACAATTCTGTAGAAAAATCCACTGACGGTAAAACAAATAAAAATGGCAACACACTCTCCATAGGTAAAGTAGCCCGAATTTCTCTTAGAAGAATCTGTTTTGATAAAAAGAAATAGTTATGATACAACTGCAATACAAAAAAATCTTGAACAAACTCGACAGTCTTTTCTGACATTTATCAAGCAAAATACTACAATACATTTCAAACTTTGTCTCAGTGCTGGAACACAAAACTCTCACACAAGTCTGTGTCACGTTTCCATAGGAATCTTAAAAAAAAAATTTTTTAAGGTGGGGATGGAACCTAATTTGCTACGCAGTTGTGAGCTCAGAGGCATTGTGGCCAAATCTGTTGGGCTGGACTACTGATCCAGAGCTGACCAGTGATCTGAGCTCCAGGCCCAGCCGGATTCGCCATGGTATGCATGTCCATGGAAACGTACTCCGATTTTCCTCAAAACATCAAGTGAAGAAGGTTGAAGTGGTGAAAGGAGAGGTTTAGCTCCCCCCCCCCCCCCCCCCCCGACCCTCCCCTGAACCCCTCCCTTCGGAGCAGACCGACACATGTGTGCGTGGTGCGTAATCATATGTGCGCGTGCTGTAGCGTGACCTATACGACAGCATTCGAAAGACTGACATGGTTTTTTTGTGTCCGATTGAAAATATAATTTGGATGTTAGAACAGTCACACGTAGTCAGATCACTTGGAACTTACAAAACATTGAGACAGTCAGACAGAGAGGACTCAGACCCGTTATCACTTGAGAAACTAAAGAAATCATGTGTGGCATGCAGGCTGTTCAAATCTGCCCTTACCCGTGTGTGCTCCTGTGTGCATGCACTGACGTACGCACGCATATACTGATACATCGACGTGCCTCTCTCCCTCGCATGTGCGCATGCACGCACTCACAAGCTACCTGTGCAACACGCCGTGAGAGTTATGGGTTGGTGCACTCCAAAAGCTCAGAGCAGGGACCAGCTCGAAAGAGAGTCACAACCACGGCCGGTGTGCAAAGAAAGGTTATACTGCATAGTTCAAACCAACTTCAGATGACCAATGGAAAACTGGGGACTCCAACGTTAAAACGGGAGAAAAAAGAGAAGTGAACGTGCCAACTTCAACCTCGTTTCATGTACAGCGACGTGAACTGTTCGTTAAGTAAACTGGAATGGGCAACTGAAAGTGTATGAGCGATGCATTCTTCAGTCTGAATAAGTGAACAAAGACCAGTCCAAGAACAGCAGCTGAGAAGTGTTATTCAAAATTGTGGAATATACAGTGTGCTACTGAGGATCTTCCCTTTGCACAGAATCTTTGCCCACGGAAGTAAGGTAATATTGTGTTTCTTCTCTTCCCCTCCCTGTCCCAATTCCCCAGCTCACCCCCATGTTAAGATGAGTTTCTGCCAAAGTTTTAATGCAACTTCTTCACAGACTGCATGTGTCTCTCTTTAGTGTATGTTCTAATCTTCCTCTTCCAGTGTTGTAGGCTACAGTGATAAGAAACCTTGGCAAATCAGTTGTTAATGAGGATACGGACAATGCAGCAATATCCGCATTTCTTTGCCTGTACTTTAATGTTTATAAGACGCTGGAAAAACTTGTAAATTGGTCAATAATATTGTGATAGTATATTCTCTACTTTTCTTCCCCACCACTCTTTGACTGGCCTTCATTACTTCTCTTGACAAATGTTACAATGTTATTTAAACAAATTTACGATTTTTCCATCTAATAAACGAAAGTGAATGGAAAGAACACAGGGGAAGAAATGTGGATATTGCCGATGTAAGCTTTGAAGCTTTTAGATAGCCCATTCTGCTTCATTACATAGTTTGGTAAAGGTTCAATGCTTCATTTTTCAGTTTATTCGTCAAACTTTCTATATATAAAAAAAAAATGAAAAGATAAAAAGCTGAGAAATTAATAGAATTGACAAGTTGACTCTTGGAATGTTGGATGAGTTAGGCTGGTGCATGGCTTTAGGTGAGGTAGCAGTTCATTCCACACATTAGTAGCTCTACCGGTATATCTGAAGCAAAACTTTCTTGTACTATTTCAGCGTCGCACACAAAAATTCCATAATTTTTGTGACTGATTTTCAATCAAAAGTGACTCCTTGGTCGGATTATCTGCATTTCTTTCCCTCCACTCCTCTGTGTGACTGATGGAGTGAACATCCACATCTTATTGTAAACACCACTCATTTGCCTTGAAGGAAAAAATGTGGATATTGCCCCAACATCCTTTTTTATTTTCACATGAAAATAAAAAATGTTTCAGTGCAGCATTATTGAGCTGCATAGTGTGTTCCGTTTGGCGGTTTTCTTCTGCCAACAATATGTGCGTGTGCGCATTTGCGCGTGCGTGTGTGCGTACGTACATCAGTGTGTGTCTGTGGTGTGTGAAGTAGTCTCGGCACACACACACACACATGTGCAAGCGTACGCACACACATGTGCAAGCGCACGCACAAACACACACACAAGCTACCTGTGCAACACACTGTGAGAGTTACAGGCTTGTTCCCCCCACCCATCCCCCATTTGAAAACATGGTCACATTCAAAGACTAGCATGAGTTAAAGCAAAGAAAGTGAAAAAAACTTCACCGCAAGTGTAGGGCAGGTCAGAAAAACACCATGGAGGCAACTACTTAAGGGAGGCTATTAGTTGCAGCTACTTTTTATTTCCCTGCATGTGCAGAACAGGACAGGAATCCAGACCTCAACTGAAGTCTGCACCAGTGGGTCACGGTAAGTATGTGTAATTAAACAGTTATTTGAGCATGGGTGGATCAACTCTGAATTGTCACTGGAACTGGACAATTTAGTGGTTCTCATCAAGTGTATGTATGATTAAAGAGTGATGTTTGACATGTTCATAAATTTAGACATTTAACCCTGAAGACGGACAAGGACCCATACCTCTCATCATTAGTGAGGGCACTTCAGTGAGAGAACTGGTAGGATTATAAAAAAAAAAAGAAATGTACAGGGAGGAGAAATGACCGATTCACAAAGTTGGACTTACGATAAAGCTTACCATTTAATATAAATTGTTTTAAAGCTTGAAATTTTTTCATTAAAAAAAGAAAGAAAAGAAAAAAAAAGTCCAACTTTATGAATCGGCTGATCCATCCCCTAGTATTTTTTTCTCTCATTTCATTTGCAATAAAAAATCTACATCCAGTCCTGGTTCTGTTTTATTTTTCTTACTGCTCCCTGAAAAAGCAGTGATTATCACATGATCAAAATGACAAAACTGCAATTTGAATGAAAACATACCACCATCGGTAATGGGACCGAACACACCCCCTCGCCCCAAAAATACTAACAACTTCTGAGTCAGATGGGTTCATTGCCTTGCCATCCTTTTGTCTCACTTGTTCAGTCCATGCTGATGAATGTGCCAATAGGATCACTGTGCGTGGTGAGTCACGTCAGTGACTTGGTCATGTAAGGGCCTTCCAGTTCATAGCCAATCTTGCGGTAGTAATTGCGAGTTCCAACACCTGCACAGACAGGAGGAATAAATTAACTTTTTTCTTTACCCTTTTTTTTTGGTATACATTTGAAAATGCTGTTCCAAGACAAAGACCAAAAAAAAACACCCAAAAAAACCCCCCCCAAAAAACAAACAAAACAAAAAAAACAACAACATGAACATTACAAATGACATGCATTTTCATCATTGTAATACCAATACAGCACTTAAAAAATATCACAGGAAAATAAATCAAAATAAATGACAAATGACTTTTGCACAATCAAGTAATCTATTTTCCTTCTACAATCTCTAATACTTATTTGTGACTCCTCTCACTCTTCCTCGCCTGCACCACCCACATCCACAGCCTACATCAAACTGGTTTTCACACCCTTCTCCCATACACACACACACATACTCTGTCTACATTACTGTCATTTCTTAACTGTCTGTCAACCCCACACCCCCTCCCATACACACTGTCTACATTACTATCATTTTCAAATTGTTTCAGACCAGTAGAACGATTAAGAACAATGTATAACAAAAAAAATCTTAATATCTCTTCACAAATTAATTATCTACAGAATATATAAGTAAACAGGAGAAAATAATCTATGTACACACAATTAAAAAAAACCCTGACATATTAGCATAGATTAAGTGCGGAAAAATCTCATCCATTCAGTCATTTAAATTAAATTGTCAAGACAGACGGAGTGGTGGCCTAGTGGCAAAGCATCCACCTAGAAAGTGAGGAAATCTGACTGCACAGGATCAAATCCCACACTCGCCACTATTTTCTTCCTCTCCACTTGACGATGAGTCATATTACTAGGTCTGGACGCAAGTCATTCAGATGAGACAATAAATAGAGGTCCTGTGTGCAGCATGCACTTAGCACACGTTAAAGCACTTAGTCTACCTCCTACTAAAGAACTCACAGCAACAAAATGGTTATACATGGCAAAATCCTCTCATTCATACAAGTATGTGTTCACCCAATCGAAAACCAGACTGAATGACAAGAGGAAACCAATGATGAGCGCCTAAAGGCAGCCGTCAGTTGCCTCTACCCAGGTAGGCAGCCTGTTTTGCACATGACTCTGCAAAGCACTTACAGTTGTCTCCGACTGAAGATAGGCACTATGTAAGTATCATTAAAAAAAAGAGAGAAAAAAAGAAAAAAGAAAAAAAACTACCTGAAATGACAGCAATTTTGCTGGAGCCATGCTCGTGGCGAGCGATTCTCTCCGCCTCCTCCATCAGCAGCATGCCAAAGCCCTGGTGCTGGAACTTGGTGGGGTCTCTGGCATGCACTGGCACCACGCTGCCATACACGTGCAGCTCGCGCACGATGGAGCAGCCGCCCACCAGCTCCGGGCGGAAGGTGTCGGGGGAACACTTGCGCAGCCTGAGCAGGCCGATGAGGATGTCCTGTTCGGGGTCCTCGTAGGACAGGAAGGTTTCCCAGCCCCCGTTGGCCACGTAGTCACGCCGAATCAGCTCCGCCTGAACATCATCATCATTAACAATGAAAAAACAGAACAAATGAGATAAATACATTGATGATGAAAGTATCTATACAGCACAGAATCTCGTGCAGGCATATCTTGAATATAATAATGATAATGAAAAGATACAGCACAGAATCTTGGGCAGAGACATATCCTGAACGTAATAATTATAATGAACAGATACAGCACTGAATCTTGGGCAGAGACATATCCTGAACGTAATAATCATAATGAACAGATAGAGCACAGAATCTTGGGCAGAGACATATCCTGAACGTAATAATTATAATGAACAGATACAGCACTGAATCTTGGGCAGAGACAAATCAAAGCGCCTAAACCACAAACCACAACACGCTTGCATATCTGTGCACCAAAAAAAGTCTAATCCTTGAAAGCACAAAGCACAACTGAAGTGCAATCATGAAAAATCTGAAGTATTTTTCTTCAATATTCTTTCCTGTACAAAGGCTGAATGGCCTGTACCAAAGAAAGCAATGCACGCACACTCACCAAAGTTACACAATTTAAAGAAGTAGTGCACACAAATTTAACACAGTGACTAACACACACCTCATATGGCTTGACTTTGTGGTGAATCTCCTGAATTCCTACTTCACGTGTCCGCACGTCGCGACACTTGGTGCCCAGGTCAGCCATGCGTGCCAGTGCCAGTTCTCGCAGGTTGCCTCGCTCCACGCCCGAGGAGACAAGGGGCATGGGGATGTCACTGGAACCCAGGGAAGGAATAATAATTGTAATAATGCACTGTACACATACTGCACTGAATGATTACAGTAATAATGCACTGTACACATACTGCACTGAATGATTACAGTAATAATGCACTGTACACATACTGCACTGAATGATTACAGTAATAATGCATTGTACATGTATCGCACTAAAGTAATAATTATAGTAATAATGCATTGTACATGTATCACATTGAATAATTATAGTAATAATGCATTCTACATGTATCGCACTGAATAATTATAGTAATAATGCACTGCACGTGTATCACACTGAATATTTACAGTAATAATGCATTGTACATGTATCGCACTGAATAATTATAGTACTAATGCATTGTATGTGTATCGCACTGAATAATCATAGTAATAATGCATTGCACATGTATCGCACTGAATAATTCAGTAATAATGCATTGCACATGCATCGCACTGAATAATTATAGTAATACTGCATTGCACATGTATCATACAAATTCCCGACACAATGGGCTCTGAGTGCCTCTCACGAAACAATACAAATTTAACTTACATGATGCCAATTCCCATACAGTGAGCTCTAAGCCCCTCCTATGAACAATACCCATACAGCTTACATGGTGCTGTCTCCATATATAGAGGGCTCTACTGCCTTCCATTAAACAATACAACTACAATAATACTTCAAAGCACAATGAGACAAAATGCAAATGTGAATCATCACATCAAAAAAGCACAAAACAGAAACACACACACTTGTCTTCACTCTCTCTCTCTCTCTCTCTTTCTCACACCTGTATTCACACTCACACACACAAGTGCACATACAGAGAACACCCACCCACAAGCACACATACCACACAGAGACTTCACAAGGAGAAGAGCAAATGAATAATCGTTGTCACACAAAGCACAGCTCTAATCAATGGTTTCAAGGATGAACAAAAGAAATGTGCAACTTTTCTCTTGCAGACCTACTACTTTTTTTCTCCCTAAATATTCCATACCTATGAAGTAGTATAGTAAGTCATGTTCTATTTATTTCACTGAAAAGAGAGACGCTGAATTTAGGGCAGGGAGCTGGAGAGATGAGAATGGTAAATCTAAACAGAAATATCTTCAGAGATTCAGGACTTTCACCCAGGAGCAGTGTCTTCTAATGGTGATGGCTAGATAGGTTTACTTACGCTACCTGCCATCCTGCCCAGTTGGTTTCTCTATCCATTGTGGTTGTTGAGAAAATGGCAATCTTGATGTTTACCGTAGACAGACACTCACACACACAGATGGACACATTGACAGCCCATACAGTCATTACACAGACTAACTCTGTGCACACACATGACTAAGAAAGAAAATGACACCAGCACATGCAAGCAGTGGGGTGGCCTAGTGGTACCACGTCCCGTCAACGAAGCAAGAGAATCAAAGTGTATGGGATGGAATCCCCCTCCACTAGACCTTGGAAGGTGGTCTGGACACTAATAAATCAGATTAAATGGTAAACACAAGTCTCATGTGAAGCATGCAGGTAAAAGAACCCATGGCAGCAAGACAATTGTCCCTGGCAAAATTTCAAAGTATAATCCACTTTAACATATGTGTATGTGTGCATGTGTGTCTGAAGACTGCCTGAATGACACAGGAAACGAATGATTAATGCCTAATTTAGGCAGCTGTCAGTTGGCTCTACTCGCCGGTAACCAGCCTGTTGTGGCAGTGTCTGTGAAGCGCCCAGAGCTTGGTCTGACTGAGAACAGGCGCTGCGTAAGTATCCACATAATAAAGGATCAATAAAAAAACAACAAAAAACAACCAATAACCAGCAATGTCACAGGGCCTACCGCTGCACTCTGTAGACACGTGTCCACGGAGGAACAAGAGCCAGGATGCGAGCGATCAGATCGACCAGCATGCTGGGTGGGTAACTCTTGTAGCGACCCTGTCTTCCACAGCTCATACAGACCTGCACACACACACACACACACACACATTACATTCCCTGTTTCACAGAATGAGAAAGGCATATGGGAGCGGCATCTACCAACACACACACACATTCTCTTTTTTTATACACACACACACTTGCTCTATCACTTTGTATTTCACACACACAAACACACAGAGTGTGAAGCAGTGGCCTAGAGGTAATGCACCTGAAAAAACGAAACAAATATCTGCTGGTTCCAGTATCATATAAAAACTGGATTTTTACCCCCCCCCCTCCCCCCCACCACCCTCGCCCCCTCTTACACAAGACCTCGAGTGGTCAACTGGGTGCTGGTCCTTCAGATGAGATGTTAATCTGAGGTCTCATGTGCCGAATGGAATCAACACACTTAATGAACCCACAGAATCAAAAAGGTTTCCCCTGGTAAAACTCTGTAGAAATTTTCACTCTGATGGTAAAACAAATACACCAGCAGACAGAAAAAAATATGGGTGACACTGCACTGTGGCAATATACTTTCCTAACGCAGAGCAGCCTGAATTTCACACAGAGAAGTATGTTATGACAAAAAGTAATATAACTGTCAGGTTATGTGCTGCACAACAACAACAACAACAACAAGTCACATTACTTAACCCAACAAACACTGAACACCATGTTGGCAAAGCCGCATAACTATTTCTTTATCCGTTGGTCATTTCCAAGTGCAACAGGTTCTGTCTTTGGCAAAATCAACAACCCAAATCTTTTAATCCATAGAAGTTTGCTTCCAACAAAAATTAGCCACATTTCCAGAAGTAGACACACAAACACACACAATGGAGATTCTATCTGGGGCAAAACAAAAAAAAGGACACCAAATTACAGTTTTATTTCTCCCCCTCTCCTCCCCCTTAATAACATAACTGAAGCAGGCCCATGCACAAACACACAGAACGTTTTACTCTTCAGTTTCCCCCACTTCATGTTATTTTCTCTTTTAAAGGTTCAGGTTGATCTCAATCATTCCAAGATTATTGAATAGCAGAATTTTACACACACATGCATGCAAACACACACACACACACACAAACCTGTGCCTCTGATGACAAGAGTTGGATAGATTTTCAGCCCATCTGACCTGAAGGCAGGATTTTCAAAATATTCCTGAAACAAGATCACAAAGAAATCATAACTAATCCACAACTGAGTGAAACTACGAAAGCAAGTTTGAAGTCACCAAAGTCAAAGACTGGCTGACAAGAACTGTAGATGTGAAGTAATTTTAACATTGGTTTATATCAAACACAGCAAATTCTATTCTCCTTCCATATGTACAGATAAACTTAAAAAAAAAAAAAAAAAAAAGTTCTTTAATG
The DNA here is from genome assembly GCF_041734735.1 of Babylonia areolata. Classification (NCBI taxonomy): domain Eukaryota; kingdom Metazoa; phylum Mollusca; class Gastropoda; order Neogastropoda; family Buccinidae; genus Babylonia; species Babylonia areolata. The sequence goes on from NC_134878.1 coordinate 51,468,485, forward strand.
TGTGTATACACATGCTGAAGATCAAATAAGCTTATTCAAGATGCACAATCCATGTGAGCATTCAAATGTAGCATTCACAACCCCCAAAATGGATGAAGACCACCTAAAAAGATTTAGATTGCTGCCTAATAAGTCAGGGAAAAATCAGAAAAGGTTGAAAAAAAAAAGACTCAAAAGAAAAATAATACCATTCAAAGATGGAGAAAATTTTCAATTGTGTTTAATTAAGGAAACGCCATAAAAATAACACTGATATAAAAGATGAGAGCAAGTTCTCCAGTCTATATCTACAATGACTGATTCATTCACACATACACATCTAGCTTAAAAACAAAGCAAGAGGCAACAGTGAGGTACGAGAGGAATCCAGTGCTCACAATGAACTGCTCCACGTCTCGTTCCCAGCCCACATTGGGCAGGTCTGGCATCATGTGAGCCACCACCTTGAAGCCTGCATCCTTGGACATCTGGAAGGACTCACACACCGCCCTCACTGTGTGACCTCTGAAACACAGACAATACAGAGAAACAGTAATGAATAACAGTGAGAGCCATCAAGACAGCAGCCTGCGGGGACAGGAAAAGAGGTCGACCACCCACGAATTATGTGGTGCTGTGACCTGGAGGCAGACATGAAGAGGACAGGCTGCACCTGGGGACAGCTGGAGCGACTGGCATATGATCAGAATGACTGGAGAATGCTTGTTGGTGGCCTGTGACCCACGTGGGGCAACAGGTGTAGTGTAAGAGACAAGTGACGCAGACTGAATGCGAACACCCTCATAATAAAATAGGTACCGGCAGCATCACTTGTTAAACTGAAGCTAAGACTAAAAAAAGTCAATTTTGCCAATTTTCCCCAAGCCTGTAACTTGAATGATGATTAAGAAATAAAGATACGTTTTATATGGAAATAAAGTTCACTCTCTCCTCTTTCCAGTGCTGTTTTTTGTTTTTCATCTGTATTTTATCTTTGTTGAATAAAAGAGTAAAAATCAGGGGTAGTCGAAAGCCTTCTTGCATGCCATGGCCGACCACTCTGACACAGATCGTGTCAACTGGTTTCAACGTCTCTCCTTTCTTTGCTTGGCTTGCCTGTCCCATTTAATTAACAGAGCTATTTTTAGTACAGCTCTGTTTCTCCGAACCTCATCTTTCCGGTGAATATTAGTTTGGTTTGCAAAACCGCATATTGCAAATATAGCGCGTAAAAGACGATTTTCGCTTGACTTTAAACTTAAAATTCTCAAAATTGGTAATAAATACGACAGTAATTATGGATATTAAAGACAAGCTTTTTAAATTTCCTTTTGAAAGGTATACGCAACTACTGCAAGGTATTACTGGTGCAGACAAGCTCGGAGTTGAAAGAGTGGCTGTGCATCATTCGGATGCCGAAATGGCAGTAGAAGCTGAGCCAAACTTCAACAACGATCTTGGTCGGTTCTGAAACCTTTGAGTTGGTTTGATTTTACTATCAAACTGTTGATTATATCATTGATAAACATTTAAGAGGGGGTGTTTTTCATAAATGAGTGCACGAAAGTGCTCGATCATTGGGAATATCCCATACTGCCGCACCTCGTTTTGAATCTAACTGAAGCGACGATCGTTCTTTCTTATTTTCATGATGGAATTAATGATAAGTATGTTAAGCTGCTGTTTGTTGAAATTAATCAGCAGATATAGTCAATAGTAGCAGTTTCACTTTTATTTACAAAACACAAATTATTTCACAAATGTTTTTCAATTTTTCAAGAATATCATCATTCCTCCAACTTGACATGATTTAAAAAAAAAAATTAAAAAAAAAAGTAAGAAAGAAAGAACAAAATTTGCTGAATGTGACTTTTAATTAAAAAGTCATGGTAGTGTGTGTCTCTGTCAGAGAGAAAGAAAATAGTGATGAGTACTTGTGCATGTGTGTCTGTCCACTTAAAAAAAAGAGAAGAATCTGATGTTAAATCTTACAGATTATATGAAATAGATCTAAAAAATTTGCTTCGAACTGAATTATTGTTGTATCCCATTTTAAAGGTCTTGCTCAGTTGAATACAAATCACTTTATTTCATAAAAATAGCTTGATAAATGAAGAAATTGCACCTGTTGCTATTTTGATAAATTTTGCCGTGTGAGAATTTGCAAAAAAAAAAAAAAGAAGGATTTTATAGCTCAATATCAATAAAATGATCAGGCAATATAGCTGAAAAAAAAATTAGGCATCTTTACTATAAACAAACTATCATTATCTTTCATTTTCAGCCGTCTATGTTGTTTAGTATGCATGCAGTGATGCTGTAAAATTGGAGATTTGCCCAAAATGACATGCAAAAAGGCTCAATTTTAATGAACTTCAATTGACTGTAACTTTGGTTCTAATACACACAGAAACATAATTTTTGTGTTGGAATGTTTGTTTTGACTTATAGTTTTTAATCTAAGCTTGTTTAAATGTTGTTTTAACAGAATTTATATATTTAAAAAAAAAAGTTTGCTGGTACCTATATAATGGTTTGACAAACAGGAAATGTAAAACTCTCTTATCATCATTTTGGTGAAGTGGATCAGATCTCACAAACACACACTTGTAAACACACCAAAAGCAATATCCATAAACAGACTTGAAAAAAAAAACATACAAAAAAACCCAAACGATAACACATTCTTTTGCTCTGCACCACATCTGCATACTCACACTCACAACCCATTCACAAAAGTAGAGCTGACAAAAGTAGCAAGCTTTTTTTTTTCTTCTTTTTTTTGTGTTCACTAAATGGAAATGAACATGGAAACAGCACTAACACCATAATACATGACAATCAATTTGAAAGTATTATACATATAGCATAAAAGGGATTACTGATAAATCAGAAGAAGGCTAATATTCCAACAAAGGTACCAGGATAACATTCTTAAGCATCAGAACTAGATTAATATTCTGACCTGTTTGTGTCTCTGGCAACATCTTCATACACACTCTGTACTCCAATCTCCAGTCTGGTGCAGCCGTACCGTAACATATCACTGTGGAAACAAGTAAACTTAAAAACATTATTGTGTGGAAAAGGTATGTATAAAGACTAACATTTAAAGATAATTCGTAAAAAATGGCATAATTTTTTTTCCAAAGCTATCTTTTATAAACTGAAGAACAGAGGCATATATCTATGAAAAAAAATCTAGCAAAAATACAAAACTAAATTTTCCTTTAAATACATGCAGTACTGCAAGAGCTGAGCAACGTATCCAAAACACACAATTCATCATATTCTTTCTTGCACCCTGAAACAAGGTTGCAGCACGCTTCAAAACCACACAACCAATGAATGAATGAAGAAATAGGGCTCCTTCCAAAATATCTGGGACACAAAGCAAAAATCTGTAATGATCAGTCACTGATTTGCTTGAAAACTTGACGGCTGAATCTGCTTAAAACGATACATTACCAACAGCCCCCTCCCCATTAGAAATCCAAGTGTTTAACATATACTGACCTCAGGTGTTTCTTCAGACAGTAGTCAGGTCTCGTTTCTATGGTGATGCCAATGCACTTGGTCATGCTTTTCTCTGAATACCTGCAATAAAGGAAAAAGTGTGAGAGTCTTTCTTTTCTTTTCTTTTTTTAACTTCCTTGACCAGTTTAAGTGAAAAGCAGTGATTATGTTCAACAAAAGAACAATTCCTTCTCCTTCACAGACATGGCGACCCATCAGACAATTCAATGCAGTTTGGCAGGGGTGAAATAATAAAATCATTAATTCATTTCTGTTGCGCGTTTTCCATGGTAGTCACTTGCCAACATTCCCATACTCCCTCAGACTTGCCTTGATCAAATCAACCAAATTTTTTTCAAGCATTTCTGGAAACATATCAGTAATCCTGTTCTCCAACACTCCCTTCCCTCCACTTACACCTGATGGCCTCATCCACAAAACAACACTCACCCGATGGCCTCATCCACATCACTACACTCACCTGACTGCCTCATCCACATCACTACTCACCTGATGGCCTCATCCACATTACTACACTCACCTGACGGCCTCATCCACATCACTACACTCACCTGACTGCCTCATCCACATCACTATACTCACCCGACGGCCTTGTCCACATCACAACATTCACCTGACTGCCTCATCCACATCACTATACTCACCCGACGGCCTTGTCCACATCACAACATTCACCTGACTGCCTCATCCACATCACAACATTCACCTGACAGCCTCATCCACATCACAACATTCACCTGACTGCCTCATCCACATTACTACACTCACCTGACGGCCTCATCCACATCACAACATTCACCTGACGGCCTCATCCACATCACAATACTCACCTGACTGCCTCATCCACATCACTACACTCACCTGACGGCCTCATCCACATCACAACATTCACATGACTGCCTCATCCACATCACAACACTCACCTGACAGCCTCATCCACATTACTACACTCACCTGACAGCCTCATCCACATCACAACACTCACCTGACAGCCTCATCCACATCACAACACTCACCTGATGGCCTCATCCACATTAATATACTCACCTGATGGCCTCATCCACAAAACAACACTCACCTGATAGCCTCATCCACATTACTACACTCATCTGATGGCTTCATCCACACAACACTCACCTGATGGCCTCATCCACATTACTACACTCACCTGACGGCCTCATCCACAAAACAACACTCACCTGATGGCCTCATCCACATTACCACACTCACCTGATGGCCCCATCCACATCACTACACTCACCTGACGGCCTCATCCACATTACTACACTCACCTGATGGCCTCATCCACATCACTACACTCACCTGATGGCCTCATCCACATCACTATACTCACCTGACAGCCTCATCCACATCACTATACTCACCTGACAGCCTCATCCACATCACTACACTCACCTGATGGCCTCATCCACATCACTACATTCACCTGACAGCCTCATCCACATTACTACACTCACCTGATGGCCTCATCCGCATCACTACACTCACCTGATGGCCTCATCCACATCACTACACTCACCTGACTGCCTCATCCACATCACTATACTCACCTGACAGCCTCACCCACATCACAACACTCACCTAACAGCCTCATCCACATTACTGCTGGTCTGTCCTGACAGTGCGTCATGCAGGTTACGGATGAAGTAGTCACGGTAGTCGTCAGGCAGACTCATGAAGGTGCCCCCCATCACAATGAACTCCACCTTGTCCACACTGTGGCCTCCTTGTTTCAGCTGACACAGCAATACGTGGGCGTCTTACACTGACATCCTACTGTATCGTACTGCATGCCTATCAGCGCTAATTATGCCTCCCTGTTTCAGCTGACACAACACAATGTGGGCGTCCTAAACTGACAATTAATTGCATCGTATTGTATGCTTATCAGCGCTAATCATATCAATCAATAAAATGCATTATAAATTTGTATCATTTTTTTTTTCTCACGACAGAATTCTTTGCCCGAAACTTGTGGTGCTCTCCCAGGGGATCAAGCATAGCCACTGTGCAGCACAACTTTTTTCCCCATATCGATTTCTTTTAGTTTTACTGTCAAAGTGGATTTTTCTACACAATTTTGGCACAACCCTTGGGACAACCCGTTTGTTGATGCGGGTTCTTTTACATGTGCTACGTGCAAGCTGCTCACAGAACCTTGGTGTATCCTCTCATCCGAAAAACTAGCACCCAGACCACCACTCAAGGTCTAGATGGGGTGGGGGGTGGGGGAGGGGGTAGGGAGGGGGGGTAAAAATCCTAGTGTGGTGTGCGAGCTCAAACCTGTGGACACTAGCTTCCTAGTAAGGTGCCTTATCACTAGGCCACCACTCCACAAGACAACTGACAATATGTCCCCTTTCTCTGCCAGAAAAAAAAACCCCAAAATCATAACATCTTCTCAATCAGCTAGGAGAATGAGTCTTCAAATCTGTCACATAACAATGGTATGTGTAAAACACAACAGCTTAGGCCTCTTTCATTTTCTGTAAAAATGACAAAGCAGCTCCTAAACTTTACTATGCACTATTGTATCCTAGACCATTTCAGATGATTAAAAGAGATGTGTATTTTGTGCAGAAAAAAAAAAAAAAAAAAAGCAACAGTAAAAATGTACTAATTCCCAGTAAAACCAGCTTTCACCAAAGTGGCAAGAGTCATGAGACACTGCCATTTCGAATATGCCTGTACACCAACCTGTTCCACGCGATGCCGCGTTTGTAGGTATGGATCATATCTTGCTCTGATGGCTCGCATTGAAGTTGGCTGAAAAAGAATACAAAGTTTGATAGATTAGTAATATCAGATGAAGATTTACTTATCAAAATACATTTATATAAGACAACTGTAAAACACACACACAGACGAACACACGCAAAATACACAGTGCAACTTGAATAAAAATGTATGTACCAGTACCTAAACTTCAAACATGAAGACCTCTATCATAACTCTAAAAACAGGAAGCAGTCAGATCTCAAGAAAGTTCATTTTTGCTTCAGCCAAGAAAAAAGTTCGAATGACTGAGTCCAAAAATTGTAAAAAATCTATGACCACAAACTATCAAAAAAATGATACATCATTTTCCCCCAAAGATTTTTGATAAATATGATCTATCAATTTCCCCCAAAGATTTTGTTATTTCAAACCCTCAGCAGAAACCATAAAAAAAATCAGCTAATCTTAAGAAAAAAAAGAAGTAAAGTATAGTGCTGTTCTCTGGCTAAATAATCACTGCTGTCACATCAACTCTGGTAATGACCACTGGTTAAGACAATCAATTAATAAAAACTGCTGACATGCACACATGCATATTACACACACACACACATGCACACACACACAAACCCTCTGTACCAAACAACAGTAATCTAACCTCACAGCCAGTAAACATTTAAGTACACAACAACAGTAATCTTATCTCATAGCCAGTGTATGATTATGTGGAGTATTTACACACACACACACACACACACACACACACACACATTTAAGAAACAACAGTTATCTTACCTCATAGCCAGTTATCGATTGTGCAGAGTATTCACACACACACACACACATAAGTACAAAACAACAGTAATCTTTACCTCATAGCCAGTGAACAATTTCTTTGAGTATTCACACACACATATATATGAACAAAACAACAGCAATCTTATCTCATCACCAGTAAATGATTGTGTGGAGTATTCATGAACAAAACAAAAGTAATCCTACCTCATAGCCAGTGTACGATTGTGTGGAGTATTCGAAGTCTGAGTCAGGGCCACCAGGACAGTATCTGAAAAAAAGAAAGAAAAATGAATCCTAAAAAAAAAAGTTAATACAAAATTTCTAGTAACAGTACCTGTAGTAGTCAATTTAAAATTTAAACTAGCAAATAAGACATAAAATTGATGTTTTTTTCCTCAGTCTTCAGCTGGATTAAAGTTCATCATTTTTTGCTTACTTCAAGGCATGCTGTGCAAATAAAGACTGGGAACTGTCCATGTAACAGTAAAAGAAGGCAGACGCTGTGGTATACTGGTTAATCATGTAATGGTTTGCTGACTTGACTTATTTTTCTGTCTTCAACTGCATTTGTTTTACAATGAATGAATGATGCCCACCGTTGCATTTGCACAGACTTGTGTTTGTTGATTGTGGCACTCAGCTTATATCACAGACTGACGTAAGTTTACAGTTGGGCCAACAGCAAAGTGAGAGCTGTATTATCAATGGTTTCTCCATTGCAATGGGAAATCATTTACAGCTTAGTCTTTTGTGAAGGACTATGACTTTGTGAAGGACTATGACTCTCAAACTATCATACATGTTTTGATGACTGGTATGACACTGGTTCAAGGCAAGTCTGAGACAAATCACTGTGGGATGTTTTGTTTGTTTCATTTTGGTTCATTTGTATTTTTGTTTCACCTCTGACAAGCTTCAATGCAGAATAAAGCATGTTATGGGATCTGATGGGAGGACTGGGAACACAGTCAAGAGTCAGTCACTCCATGGATGTGTCTTGATCCGACTTGTAAGTGATCTGACCAACACCACAGGTTTTCGTATTTCTTCGAGTCTGGCTGCACTGGGATATATCATGAAAGAAAGCCATAGAAGCTCCTCATCTTTATCTATAAAAAAAAAATATATATAAAAAATAAAAAAGAAAAAGAAAAAAAGAAGAAGAAAAAAGTTCCAGATTTTGTGGCCTTTCATGCTTTGCTCTTAAAGTGACCTCAGTGTCAATTTCCTCTCCACTTCCATGCCTGTTACAAATTTGTTATAAATTTTGTCATGTCTTCTTCAGTGGATTATTATTGTTAATAATATTAATATCAACATGATTATTATCATCATTATTATCATACTGCACCACCCTTTGAACAGAGACCAAGCTACATAAAAAGATGTACAGATAAAACATAAATAACTAAAAAAAAAAAAAAAAAAAAAAAAAAAAAAAAAAATATATATATATATATATATATATATGAATAATAAACAACCAGAGGCACACTAAAAAATCTAACCAAAAATAAAAAAAAATTTAAACAAATTAAAAACCAACATAACTCATGTAAACAAAACTGCAACCTGACTCAATAAACAAACTATGGTACTCAAACTTTAAAAAAATGAAAATAAAAAAATATAAACACAACTCACACACAGATGTTCCCTGTCATGGCAATATGAGGACAGCGGTGAGGTTTGCACATCACTGCCACTGGAGCAATCTGAAAAATGATGAACATATAATTCATTCCAAGTCTTGGGATCACACAGCTATCAACAAAATACCCCCCAAAAAAACCAACCAACCAAACAAACAAAAAAAGCCACACCCCATGCCCCCTGAAAAGTGAAATAAAACACCTAAAAACAAAAAAAAAACTCATCACCTTTTTCTCTACTATTTTTACTATGTTTTCCTTCAGTTCACCAAGATCCCACAGCCACATATTCTGTCTCAATTTTAACGTTCCATTGCTAATAACAATTTTCTTGTCACCAAAGATGTTAACCCACCACAATGAGATCCAGCAAAATACTTTAAAATCATTTTATCAGGGTTGTACCATTGTTTTAAACACTGACACACGAGGCATCATCCCAAAACTTAATTTCAAGGAAACAAAATGTATCTTTAAAAAAGAAGATAAGTTTTTTGCCATTCAAATCCCTGCACTGCTCATCTGGTTTCACTGGAATTTGGCAGTCTCCCATTAATTAACTGCCATTAATCAATCTGAAGATCAGGTCTGCATCCATACTTACACCGCTAGCTGTCCTGACTGGTTTAGCCCTCAACTTTGGCAATAAAGTCTGCACACAAAAGTATAAAAATCTATTTGAAAAAATAAGAAAAAAGAAAAGAAAAGAAAAGAACAACAAAATCTATTCTTTCATAAACGCTTCAAGTACTGAAACAAAGAGTCGCAATTAAATTTTTTTTAAAAAGTAATAGTGCATCAGGCAGTCATGACAGAATATGAAACAATAAAGTTATGTTCAACAACCGAATAAGGAATAGCTCTACTCAACGTAATCAGCAATGTTATAGACTAAGGATCAAAATGTGTGAATAATTTAATGGCAACAAAGCACAATAAGTCATTCCTCTTTAGCACAATAACGATAATAATAATAATAATAATAATAATAGATAGGACTTATATGGCACAAACTCCCCATATAATGGGCTCTAAGCGCCTCACATGAAACAATACATATACATCAGTACATAAGAACATTCCTCTACACATGAAAAAACAACACATATATGTGTATATATATACACTAAGCCAGTTCAACAAATTGCAGATACAAACACTCACACACACGTGCGCGCATGACAAAAAAATGCCCTACACATGAGCATGTGCACACACATGCTCGTGCATCAACACTCACCCACCCACAGATACACACTGCATGATGATTTCAGTAGAGGGTAAAGTGGGGAGGGAGGAGGAGGACGAATGCAGACAATTAACTATGCTTCATTACACCCAAAGGCCTGTTTGAACAGGTTCGTTTTCAAGTTTCTTTTGAAAAAGGACAGTGTTGGTAAGTGACAGAGATCCAGAGGAGGAGAATTCCACACAGAAGGTGCTTGATACTGAAATGCACTTTGGCCAAATGTCTTTGAAGAGGTTTCTGGGGACTGGAAGTAGCTTTTCAGCAAAAGACCTGAGAGAATGGGAAGGGGTGTAAGTATAAAGGACATAAGATAAGTAAGATGGGAGAGATCCTTCAAAGTGGCAATTAGCCAATATGACAATTCTGTACTGAATTCTGTAATGGATGGGTAAGTGAGGAAACATGATCCTCTTTTGACTTTCTGGAAATGATTCTTGCAGCATTGTTCAAAACCATCTGAAGGAATGACAAGAAATCAGAAGGCAGACCAGCAAATAGTGAACTGCAGTAGTCAAAGCGACTTAGGATCAAGGAACAAACAAGCTGGGTGGTTATATATATATATGAGTGAACTGTTGATGGCTTCTAGGAAAGATGGTATGCCTACAATCAAAATTTCCCAATATTACAAATGAAAGCAGTGGCCCAGTGGTAATGCACCTGATAAGGAAGGAAGAGTCCACTGGTTCCAGTCCAATGTGGACCAGGACTTCTACTCCTCTCTGAACTAGACTTAATGCGGTGGCCTGGGTACTAGTCTTTGAGTTTGATATAAAACAAACTGTAGTCCCATAAGTAGCTTGCACTTATCTCATGTAAAAGAACCCACAAGAACGTAAGGGCTGTCTTTGGCAAATTCTGAAGAAAAATCCATTATAACAGTAAAACAAGCACTCTGGCTGACACTAGTGACAGATAAAAAAAAGATTGAAAAAAAAAGAAAAAAAAAAAGAACATGGGTGGTGCTGCGCTGTGGTGCCACGCTCTGCTCTGGGAGAGCAGCCTGTATTTCGCACAAATCTTTTTGTGACAAAAAGCAGTACAGAAGGTATAGTACCAAAAAAATAAAATAAAATAATTAAAAAATAAAAATCTGAGGCCAACAGCTTTTGAACCATTGCAAATCTCTGTCTTCTTTCTCAGATCTACATACTGACTGCAGTGGTTCAGAAACAGCCATCACCTACCTTCTTGTGCTCCTGTGGAACTCCTGCAATAATGTCCACAAGCTTAGGCTGACTTGACATGCCATATTTGGCGGACACTTTTGTCTTCAGTCTGAAATAGAGTTAAAATGGTATTGATATTCATCAAAATTAAAAGCAAGGACAAACACACAAACGTAATAAACACACACACATTTTCACACTGACACATGTATACGCATACCAACATTTACTGATGTGCTGTTAAAAGATCTAATGAACTGGCGATAATCAGAATCAAAATTTTTAACTCTATGTAGGATGGTAACTGTCCCAGGGTAAAAAAGATCCAAATTTTATAAAGAAAGAAGGAAGAATAGAAACCCTGTCAGGATGAAAGGTCCTTTTTAATGCTCTTGACAGGCTCTGACACACAGTGTGTACTTATCTCTGTAAGTTATATAGAATTTATTGTCCGTATGCTGACAACTGAAGAGCTCTTCTGCTTCCTTCTCCCACCCCTGCACAGCTCTCCCCATTTTGTTTGTTTGTTTGTTTGTGTGTGTGTGTGTGTGTGTGTGTGTGTGTGTGTGTGTGTGTGTGTGTGTGTGTGTGTGTGTGTGTGTGTGTGTGTGTGTGTGTGTGTGTGTGTTAAAAAGAGTATGCAGTAGCTAGCTGTTTATCAGTGAATATCAAAAAGACTATGCTAAAGGTTATTTAATGTTGCTCTGGTTTATTATTTAGTAAATTACACTGTTATTTAATGTTGCACTGGTTCAGTCAATAATCTTGATACTTACTTATTCAGATCCACATCCTTCTTCTGGCTGTCAGCTTTGATGAGCTCGTTGACTATTTCTGTTACTGCACGAACCATCAGTTCCTCCTTTGAGGCTTGTGGCACTGGAAAAAAAAAAGAAGAAAAAAAAAGGAAGAAAAAAAAAAAAAAAAAAGAACTTAGTGGAACATTTATTACAAGTTCAAATTTTCCAAAGTACTAAATAGCTATGTGTTGCTAAAAAATGGGGAATATTTTACAAGTTGTCTTTTTAACCTACAGAGTTCCCTACTGCATTTTATAAGAGGATCAAAATCACCCTTTGTCCAATAATTAACAGACACATAAATATGATATACTGACGGCAAACCTGAATATGTAGCTTCAATAACTCATTTGCTGCACCTTTGTATATATATTTTTTTGTCCTTTTAAGCAAATCCCTTTAATAAGGTGTCTCTGCTCATGAGAGCTTTTAGTTCTTCAGCGAAATATATAAACCTGGAATTCACTGCATGGTCCCTCATTCACAACCTTTAAAACAAATATTTTCAATCAGTCTCTGCATAATTAAGGCACTCCATTCCATATCTGTATTCTATGCACCCACATCTGTTTCTTCCATGAACATTTGTGTCTGCATGCATGCTTATGTTCTGCATAACTAACGTGTTATCATTGTAAAATGCTTAGCGATTTGTACTACAAATAGGCTAATCATTAATATGTGAAGTGTATAACTAAAGATGCGTCGCAAAATAAGTGTCATCCTTGTACTTGTTCTAAGCAGAAACCAAGGCTCTGTTTGCCTTGGCCACAGCAGTAACCCTCATGCTTGTCAAGACTCAAAGTGAAACTATGCATCATGCAGATGATCATGATTGGAAAGGTTGAAATATGACGAAAGTGCAAGGCAGTGAGAGTGAGGTAACTTCAAAAACCTACCTTTGTTTCCTTTCTTTCCCATGGTGACAGAGCAGTAAAAATCAAACGTGCCTTCCTGGAACGAAAAAAATTCAGTTTTTCAAAGAAAAATGCACGCAGCCATCAAGGAACATCACAAAACTCACACGCAAGGTACTGAAACCGGAAGTTGTTACAAGATGCGGAGCTAAAGTTTTAAGTTTCGTCCTTAAATACTAACCATTATTCTTGCTGATTCCACCCGTTTGTAATGATTATAGTATAGTATAGATCTAGAAAAAAACTCAGCTCATAACGTTCAAGTTGTAAATTGCCTAAATGAGGCATTATATTTCTGAAACTATTTCTATAGCTTTACGTATATATTTGGTCTGAAAACCAAAATACCAAACAAGCTGTAGTTGGAACAGAAGGAAAAGTAAAAGGGGTGGGCTCATCGCTGTGATTTTTTCCATCCTGCAATTCCTGATACTGCAGTTCAACACAATATGGATTCGGGATCAAGCAGCATCGGTAATATTACACACATACACTTGCTCAATTTTGTGCACACATACACACACACGCACACACACACACAAACACACACGCGCGCACGCACACGTACACACACGCACACGAAACACACACACACACACACACACACACACACATTTACCATAGCTTATAACCACACACATACGCACACACACAAATACACATTTTACCATACCTTACATTCACACACACACACACACACACACACACACACTCCATCCCTGTCTACTCCCCAAGCCCGTGGGTACACACGGGCTGATAACATATGTACATACCATAGCTCTGTTCATGACTTTATAGTGTGTGTTAACATAGTTAATTCATCACCATATCAATGATCATATAAAGTGTGACATCAAGGACTGGATGGGGATGACCTCCTTGGATCTGCTTTTGACAGCTGCCAGCCAGCTGAACATCACTGAAGAAGACAAAAAACTAAAGTTTATAAAAACCTTTTGGGTGGTAGTTGAATCCTCTTTGTTTTTTCACGAAGTTTTGGACCATAGGCCCGTTGCCAAGTGAAGAGAAGAGGACAGTGTGAATAGGAAAGCCTATGTGAGGAAAGGGTGATGACATCTCACTACTTTCTGTTTTGATGGGCCATGCACACTAAACACTTGCTGATCACCATTCAGTGCAATACATACTCACTCACACACACACACCCACATACACACACACACACACACACTGAAGAAGTTATCCATCTCTTCAGCCTTCATTTTCCCATGATGATTCCCAAGTTGAGGGACTGAAATGTGGCATGTCCCTTATTGAATGAAGTACAAGTAAGGAGGTAATGGATTAGTTTTGTGTTTCAGAAAATGCAGCATGGTTACTGTTGGTGGCAGCCATGTGGGGTGGCACCAACCCATTCATTAAGCGGGGCAGTCGAGGCGTTGAAGACATTAAGGCGGAGAGTGCCTTTCAGCAGTTTGTGCAAGAGTTTTGTTTCCTCTTCTTCAATGTCAAGGCAAGTTGAGAGAGAAACTAGTTCAGTTATTAGTCTGATTAGAACCTCAAAAAATGCAGAATGCATCACCCAGCTGACTGATATTTTCACCACCACTAGACCTTGAGTGATGATCTAGGTGCTTTTCTTTCAGATGACATGTTAAACTGAGGCCCTATTCACAGCACATAGAACAACCTGTGGCAACAAAGGGGTACATTATCCCTGCAAAATTCTGTTGACAAATCAACTTAGATATATAAAAAAACACCAACAAACAAACAAACAAAAAACAAAAAAACAACACTTGCAGACAAGGGGGAAAAATCTATGTATGTATGTATGTGTGTGTGTATGTGTGTGTGTGTATGAATGTGTGTATGTGTGTGTGTGTGTGTGTGTGTGTGTGTGTGTGTGTGTGTGGTGAACTGTAACAGCAAGCTATCCAGGGGGAGAGCAACCCAAATATTTCACACATACATGTTGTAGTACAGTACAGTACAGTACAGTACAGTACAGACAGTACAGTACAGAACAGCACAGTACAGTACAATGCAATACAATGCAGTGCAATGCAAGACAATACAATTGCAATACAGCACAGTACAACACAATACAGTAAACTCTTTGTTTTATCTGAATTTAGAAACTCCTCACTGTTCACAGTACAACCCTCATATATCTGTCTGGTACTTTTGTGTTTGATTTTTGAAAAAGATCATGAAACGGTAGTACGAATGTGTGTACATGACGCATGACATGAATGCTGTAGTGGCATAAAAACGATGCATTGGTAACAAAACCTAGAAGAAATGTTCTTCAGTGTTCATTATCATTTCAATATTGTGACCATGTGTTATTATGTGCACTACATCTGACCATGACTGCATATTTCAGTACCTGGTGCCATTCCTCATCAATCAGATGGGATCAGTCGTATATTTCATCACTTTGTCATCTGCAGGTGAGGACAGGTAGCATACATGTTTCAGGTTAAGTGATTCAAAAAGAAAGTATAATGCAGGACAGTTAATACAAGTAGTCAATAATTGACAAATCTATAAAATTTTGTATTAGTTGACGTGGAAGTTTTGGCCTAGTGGTAACACGTCCACCTAGGAAGTGAGAGAATCTCTGAGTGCACTGGTTCGAATCCCACAGTCACAAGTATTGTCTCCCCTTCCACTAGAACTTGAGTGGTGGTCCGGATGCTAGTCATTTGGATGAGATGACTAACCAAGGTCCTGTGTGCAGCATGCACTTTGCACATGTAAAAGAACCCCTGGCAACAAAAGGATTGTCCCTGGCAAATTCTGTAGAAAATTCCACTTCGATAGGAAGACAAATAACATTGCAGGCAGGAAAACTACTTCAAAATTGGGTGGTGTTCTCAGTGTAGCGATGCGCTCTCCCTGGGGAGAGCAGCCTGAATTTCACACAGAGAAATCTGTTGTGACAAAAGAGTAATACAATACAAGACAATACAATACAACACAATACAATAGTTTAGGCCAGCCTGAATGAAAATGACACTTGTTTTGTGAAAATGATGAAATGCACTAAAAGGAGCTGAAAACGCCAATCTCTCACGATGGTGCCATTGACTGCGTGGTCAGAGGATTTGTTTTTCAATGCCCTGAGTCCATGAGTCCCTTGGTTCAAATCCTGGTAGAAGGGTTGAAATATTTCCAGACTTCATTGTCAGCATATAATGTGCTGACCTGTTGGTGTTTCAACAAGAAGATTCAGTTATCCATGTTGATGTTTGGCGGGATTATGGAAAAATGAACATACCCAGCCTGAGCCCACTCCCTAAAATGGAGTGTGGGTGCCTAAATTGTGGGATGAAAATGGTCATGCATGTAACAGCTCACTTACAGTAACTGAGTCATTTATAGTTGTTGCCAGTGAATGCTGACGAAGAAGAAGAATCATTGCATCTTTGGCCCAGTCATTCTACTGATATGAATAATTTCTATCAGCATACTGAAAGCTGTCTACTATTTCTCCCAACCTCCTACTCCCTGACCTCAACCCACCGCCTTCTATCTGTCTGTAGGTCTGTGTCTGTCTTTCTATCTGTCTGTCTATCCATTGTCTGTCTCAGTTCCCCTGTGTCAGGCTCACATTTTGTGTGTCTCCACTCTCATGTTATCTTTCTGTGTATCTTTATTCAGTTTCTCTTATATCAGAGCAAGATACACACACACACACACACACACACACACACACACACACACACACACATATGTATATATTTGCTTCAGCAACTCTGTTTTTGTTGTTGCTGCTTTGTTTGTTTGTTTTTATTTCATGTCACCTTTCATTCTGTTCAAAATAACCATTATAAATTTGTTATGTATGTAGCCGTGTACCGAGTGGTTATTCAAGGGTACGGTACAAAAGAACTAACTAAATGATTTAAAGGATAAAAGGATAGATAAGAATTCCTGCGCACAGGCCAGGAACATATAAGAGGCCAGTCACAAATGGGTCTTGCTATGGTTTTATTTACAATAGTTATGAGAACATAAGAAAAGAACTAAGAGAAGATATAAAAAGAGAAGATATAAAAAGAGAAGACTAAGAAGATAAAAAGAGAAGATGTAAGAAGAGAAGACAGTGCCTGGAATGACACAAACAAATGTCATTAGCACAACATGTCGACACAAGTGAATAATAAAGCACATGTATACATATTACATGGAAAGACTACCACTTGGTAATGCATATGTGTGAAGACCAAACACTGACATCAAACGACATTTCTAATACATTTAAATAGTGCAGTTAAAGTGATTGAAGCTATGCTGATTTAGTGAAAGTACACTGACAGTATAGATTTGGTAAAGCTTATACTGTGTCAAAGTGCCTCAAATGAATCAGTTTATCATGTAGCACTTTACTGAACACACACGACACACACTCACACTGCCCGCGACGCAGCAAGAGAGAGAGAGAGAGCAGCTCTGGTCAGTTGACTGACCAGGTATGAAAAGACTACTCATCACTCACTGTGCCAATTTATGCAAGTTAAGCGGACCGCAAAGACAGTCACGTCTGCTGCGTGCAGATCGACCCTAAGCTGGCCAAATCTGACAACAACTGTGTTTCTTACAAGGTGTTCACTGACAGATTTCTAAATGATTCCTGAACCGATTTACGTTGGTTAAGTTGTAAAAGAAAGAGCTCAACGCCTACTTTCTAGTGAGTATAAAATGAAGTGTTGATTATTTACGCTAAATTTATAATCTTAATTTAAGTCACCTGAACAGGGTCAGTTTTAATGGGCTCGTCGCTGAAAATTACAAACTGCGTTAAATCATTTTAACGTGGACAAACATAAATGGAATAGATTTAAAGATAGAATTGCGACGATTCTGTCAGTATATAATACTTGTAGTTTACTGATCCGACAAAAGAGATATTAATTAATCACGGTGGACCAGAAACACAGATTCCAACTCAGCCAATAGCATACCGCGACGCTGGTCGAGGAGTAGGCTGTCTGGTGAGAACAAAATGATGTAAGCGGCCTTGCGTCCAAACTGGCAGTGACGTCACACATATTCTGCGCGTGGGTTAGTTGCGAAAACTGTCGTCTGCTAATACAGCTTGTGCGTGAATCATTATCTGAAGCCCAAGAGCGCTGTCTGAAGCAGGATGAAGCTAAGGAGAATGAAGCTAAGCGCTTGGCTACATGTATAAAATATGCACTTTGTGGGACAATCAGTCTTTCTGAGTGGAATGTAAACGGTTTGATTTTTGCCGGTTTTTTCCCCCATGTAGTTTGAGCCAAGTCAGATGAAAAATAAACGAATGCAAAAAAACCCAAACAAACAAACAAAAAAAGACAACAACAAAAAAACAACAACCAAACAAACAAGCGTGTGTTTTCAGATCTGACCCTTGCTGTACCCATCACCAATTCTCTGACGTTCCTCTTCACCTCCCTGGCTGGCAGATTGCTGGGTGAGAAGCCGGAGTCCTGGGGTGGGTGTTACATGTTTTCCATATCAGTTTTTACATTGTGCTGTGTAACTGAGCATGTTTTAAAATGGAAAGACACTATATGAATTTTATTATCGTTATCATCGTCATCATTATCATCATCATCATCATCGTTGTTGTTATTGTTGTTATTATCATTATTATTGCTGCTGCTGCTGCAGTTGTTGCTTTTTCATTTTTTTTTTTTTACTTTCTAGGTATATATAACTTTGTTTGTTGTCTGTCTGTTATACTACGGTTTATGCCTCCTTTGCTGTCTTTTTCTGTGTTAATTGTCCTGACAAGCATATGCATGCGTGCACACACACACACACACACACACACACACACAAGCACACACATGCACAAGGTTACACACTCACACACACACACAGATGCATGCATACATGATTGTACAGGTGTACACACACACACATGCCCACTGGCATGCAAATATACACATACATGCAAAATTCATGCACCGCACCTACCCCCCCCTTTAAAAAAAAAAAAAAAAGATTGTTATTTTAATCTGAGATTTGATTTTGGGTCAGTGTTTCCAATGTTACAGACAATGCACATAAGACACTTGGGATTCGATCCCTTTCCAATAATATTATTGATTGTTTTCCTCAAGTAAGTCAAATGAATGATTCTCAGGCATGTTCTAAGACTGCAATTTGATGTACCAGAGCAGGGCAAATGAAAAAATGTATGGGTTTTTTTTTATGTTTGTCAACAGAAACCTACTGTGGACTGTTGCTGGTGGTGTGTGGAGTGATGCTGTGTGTGTACAGCAAGTTATGATGCACTGAAATACACTCAGTCTTTGGACATGAAGTGAAATGAGTGTCCAGTCTGTGTGTGTGTGTGTGTGTGTGTTTGCATGCCAGTGGGCATGTATCTGTGTGTGTGTGACACAGAGATAAAGATCGAATGTACAGCAAATTATGACGCACTGAAATACACTCAGTCTTTGGATTTGAAGTGAAATGAATGTCCAGTCTGTGGTGTGTGTGTGTGTGTGTGTGTGTGTGTGTGTGTGTGTGACACAGAGGTAAAGATTGAATGTAACAGAAAATGATAGGAGTCAGTGTGGGATGTAAATATAATTGTCTCTTACAGAGATGGAGAAAAAACTAGAGGCAGCCAAGAGAGGGTGGTGTGGGATGAAGTTAGGTGTGTTTGGGAGTGAGACAGAGAGAGAGAGTCATAGAGAATGAGAGAGACAGAGTCAAGAGAGAATGAGAGAGAGAGAGTATATTACACAGCTGAATGGCCAGATATAAAGTTTCATACAGCAGATGAGGTGAACCTATACTTGAATGTGCTTTGTCCATTTCTCAATTAATAGATATTCAGTTGATTAAAAAAAATCTTTCTAAATGTTGATGCTTTTTCTCCAGTTAAAAGAAAAGTTTCATTCAGAATGTTCAATATTCTAAAATAAATCTTTTGTCAGCACAACACAATATTAATCTGACAACAAATGTATTATGGTGTGTGTGTGTGTGTGTGTGCTTGTATTTTTGTGTGGGTGCATGTGTTAATTGATTACAGAGGTTATATTAGGCCCAAACGTTATGTTTATACATCTGGTGGAATATGTCTTTAATGTTTGTATGTGTGAGTGCGTATGATGCTTGCATGTGTTTATGTATAAAAGTGAACGAGTATGTGTTGTGAAGGGACATATGGGTTGTTTATATGATATATCTATATCATTTTTTGATAGGCTAATTGTGAGACAGTATTTGTGAGATATTCTTGTGTCACAAAATGCAAGTTTTGTTAAGTGTTGAACTGTGAAATGAATATATGTCTTTTGTTACACGGCTTAACATCAGAGTGATTTCTTTGATATATCACTGTGTATGACACTGGGTGTGCATGCGTATAATCTATGTATCAGTGTGAATGTGTGATTGTGCTGACTCGACACAGGTTCTGGAATAAAATATGGGAAATAAAACTCGTGGATGTGAAATATTACTTTTGTTTAACAGCTTTAAAACACACTTTATACTCTTCCTTTCTTTCTTGCTCACCCTCTGTCTCTCTTTTTCCATCTGTCACTGTATCTCTTTCTGTCTGTTTCTAGCTGTTTTTCCCTCCGCACATACCCACAGTCTCTGACAGAGACAGCACTAACACTGACATATGCGCACAAGCATGCACTTACTTCATTGATATATGTATAGAGCTCTACCATTGTCTGTCAGTCTCTCGAGTGTATTTTGCAAGAATGTTCACACACACACACACACACACACACATGCACCTGCACCCACACACACTAACACACGCACACACCCACATGCACATAGAGGTGTCAGACACCCTCACACTCCTGTGCCACAGTGTGGCATTGCAGCTTGTGTCAGACTCACTGTAATGGGGTGCATGTGCAAGTGAAAGCTGATCGATGATAATGATGATATTGATACTTATATTTAGTGCTTATCCTCAGTCAGAGATCAAGCTCTAAGCACTTTAACAACGCAGTGTTAGTCGCACAACAGGCTGCTTACCTGGGTTCGAGTCGACTGAGAACTGCCGTTGGGCACTCATCATTAGTTTCCTGTGTCATCCAGCCAGGTTTCAGTGACGCACACACATACATTCACGCAGACATGTAACACTTTCCATGTATGATAGTTTGTTTATTTACCCAGCCATGATGGCAGCCATACTCGGTTTTCGGGGGTGTGCATGCTGGGTATGTTCTTGTTTCCATAACACATCGAACCCTGACATGGATTACAGGGTCTTTAACGTGCGTATTTGATCTTCTGCCGTGCGTATACACACGAAGGCTGCCATTCAGGCGCTCATAATTAGTTTTCTGTATCATACAGTTAGGTTTTATTGATATACACACATACGCACACGCAGACATGTAACACTTTACGTCAGTGTATGACCGTTTATTTATTTACCCAGCCATGAGGGCAGCCATACTCCGTTTTCAGTGAGGTGCTTGCTGGCTATGTTCTTGTTTCCATAACTACCCACCGACCGCTGACTTGAATTACAGGATCTTTAACGTGCATATTTGATCTTCTCCGTGTGTCTACACACGAAGGAGGTTCAGGCACCAGCAGGTCTGCACATATGCTGACCTGGGAGATTGGAAAAATCTCCACCCTTCACCCATCAGGTGCGATGAGAATCGAACTCGGGGGAAACTCGGGCGAGAATCCAGTGCTCTAACCATTTGACCACCGCACCTGTGTGCCAACTAAAAAGCGATGGGCCCATGTTCCATTCATGCACAGTCCAGGGATTTTAGTTTCCTCTTCATTCACTCTTTTGTGACTTTTTTTTTGTTGTTGTTGGAAAGCTGGTTGTGGATTGTACTTCTGGGAAATGGTCATCTGGTAAAAGAAAAGGATCGAATTATTTCCATGCAAACTAGGTATAGGTTTTCAAGCTATCCAAACTCCCCGACCCTTGTTGGAGCATCGCCGCTTTCCAGTGTCACGTGCACAACTCCTATGATTAAGTATTCTGATGACTCAGCTCTAGAAGATCTGTCCCTAGTAAGACTCTGATGCTATTTATTTTGAGCAAGTTAAAAAAATTTCCTCCTGGTGTAAAGACAACTTCTTAGGTCTTAATGTCCAGAAAACAAAAGAAATGATAATTGATTTCAGAAAATAGACCTCCCCAATCCCTGACCTATTTATTAATGATATAGGCCTAATGGTTGAAAGAGTGCATGAATACAAATACCTAGGAACTATTCCTGATCATAAGATGAATTTACTTCTAATAAAAAAAAAATGTTATCGACAAAAAGTGCCAGTCTCGCATCTATTGTCTACAGAAACTCAGAAACATCAGAGTTCAAAAGTACTTGAAGGGTTTTATAGACGCTTTATAGAATCTGTTTTAACATTTTCTCTTATATGCTGGTATGGAGGTCTCGTTGTGATGAATAAAGAATATGCTAAACAAGATTGTGAATATGTGCAGCAAGGTTGTGGGTGTGAGACAGGACAGTTTGTGTGATTTGTACAATGTCAGAGTTCAACAGAAAGCCACGACGGGCGCAATAGCCGAGTGGTTAAAGCGTTGGACTGTCAATTTGAGGGTCCCGGGTTCGAATCACGGTGACGGCGCCTGGTGCGTAAAGGGTGGAGATTTTTACGATCTCCCAGGTCAACATATGTGCAGACCTGCTAGTGCCTGAACACCCTTCGTGTGTATATGCAAGCAGAAGATCAAATACGTACGTTAAAGATCCTGTAATCCATGTCAGCGTTCGGTGGGTTATGGAAACAAGAACATACCCAGCATGCACACCCCCGAAAACGGAGTATGGCTGCCTACAAGGCGAGGTAAAAACGGTCATACACGTAGAAGCCCACTCGTGTGCATACGAGTGAACGCAGAAGAAGAACAGAAAGCCACAAGCATTTCAAGCGACAACGGCCATACGGCGCTGGCAAATAATTATCAACTCCTACCTTCAGGCAAACGTTTCTGTGTTCCAAAATTTAAACAAACAGAACCGGGCCAAATGCAGCTTTATTCCAATGTCAATCCAGCTATTAAATAACAGTAACTGATAATCAGATGTATGACTGAAAATGAATGTCAGAGTGTATGTGCGTGGAATATGATATCTTAACTCATGGTGCCTATGAATTGCATACTGATATTATATGTCTATGTCAACTTTTAGTACACTGTTATGTCTGTCCTTTAGCTGTGATAATTATTGCATGTGTGTGACTGTGATAGTGACGTATGATTTACTCTAAATTACTTTTTAACGGTTTCTGTTGTTGTTGTCTACTGTGATCATTGATAGTAATGATCGTTTGCCCTAGGTTGTCATTTAATATGGTTTCTCTCTCTCTCTCTCTCTCTCACACACACACACACACACACACACACACATATATATATATATATATATATATATATATATATATATATATATATACATACATGTGGAATCACTGTGATTTTCTTCTATTGTTTTTCTGTTTTACACGACATACGAATTTCTCTTGTTGAAATAATAAAATATTCTGTATTCTGTACTGAGCTTGGCCGGGTCAAAAGAGAGCTAAACCTTGAGTCACGTTGTGCTTGTGGGTCATGGATGATGATACACTAGGGCAGAGTGCATGTCGCACCACGGACTTGTAAATAGAACTGATATTTATAATGTCGCGCACGAAAAAGAACCCATGGCAACAAAGAACTGACCCTGGTAAAATTCTATAGAAAACAAAACACAATAAAATTATTTGATAAATTAAAATAATCTTCTTGTTAACCAATCCAGGACAGCCAGCGCGTGGGGATAAGAGCTGCACCACTTAGCAATAACAACGGAACACTGACGTCACCATTACCGGGTCACAACGCATTTAGGTGGTCAGCAACTGAGAACGCGTCAGTATTTATTCTGGGTGCCATGCTGTCGTTTCGAACTCATAACCGCACCTGACTCACAGAATACGAACCCTGCGCTCAACCACGTATACATCCACATGCCCAGAGCAACATGAACGGCACAAAGTATGGATTGTTTGGGGATAAAAACACATTTGCCTTTCGCACTTCGATAAAAAAAAAAAAAAAAAAAAAAAAAAAAAGTCAAGACGTTCGATCTTTTTGGTGGGAGTCGAAGGATTTATAGTATTGGGTTAGGCCTATATATTAATACGAAAGATTAAATGGCTTTAAATACTGGACAAGCCCAGAGGATCACCGACCGCTGGCAACACCTTTCCAAAGGCGGTTTCTGTTGACAGGGGTAATGACCCGAGCAGTCCACAATCTGGTACCATGCACTGGTGTGGTTGAATCGCTCGTTGCCAGCTGCCCCGGAGCTTTGTGGAGTGCTTCGGTCATGGAATTTTTTTTTTTCTTTTACCGCGGCCAACGTTTACTGGTGTGTGTGTGTGTGCGCGCGCGCGCGCGCGCGCGTTGTGTGTGTGTAAATGAAATAGGCCCACAGTTCTCTTTATAATTTCTCCTGCAAGCACAAAGACACGCAAAGCATCATGTACATCATGTACACGAACACAGGCATTCACATCACGTGTGCCGTGCGCACGCATGCACACATACACTGACTGGCTCTTCAGTCTTTCTCTCACGCATGCACACACTCACATACTGCACGCGCGCAATATCATAATATATATATATATATATATATATATAGTATACATATACGTGTGTGTGTGTGTGTGTGTGTGTGTGTCAATGTGTGACAGAGACACAGCGAAAGATACGGATATGTGGTTTGTGCGGGGAGAAGAAAGAGAGAGACAGAGTGACAGACACAGCTGAGACAGGAACAGCTACAGACACGGACAGACAAACAGCCAGACAAACCCACACATAGTGGAGACAGGTGTCTGTGAGCCTGACGACGCAGTGCCCTAAACATACATACATAAATATAATTATGTGTGAAAGTGAAAACTGTCTATGTATAATATACATGTAGTACAGTACTGCACCAGACCCACATAAATCTCCACCAGCACTATCGGGTCCTCTGCCAGCCTGGAGAAGAGAGCCGTTGGCACGACTCGCCTTTCTTGTGACATGCACCTGTGTAGTAGGTATGTAGACATACAGCTACAGGTTCACCCTGAGCTTGACAGATCATAATTCACACCTATTATATACCCCCCTCTGCCCCCTTCATTCTGTCCTTCCCTGTACAAAAAGAAAAAAAAAAAAAAAAGAAAGAAAAAAAGAGTATCTGATAAGACCGATAAACCGAAAAGAAAAGGAATTGAAGTTTAAAACTGAATATATATTAATCATTGGAAATAGAATAAGTAACCAAGGGGACATACTTTCGGAATAGCGGTGAATTCAGACAACTCCAGATCCTGTCTAGATTTACCATCACCTCACCAACGATTTTCCTTCCCTTTTTGAACAATTCCCTTTTTAAAAATTGTTCTTATTGTTGTTGTTGTGTAGTGGAAGTTGTAGTAATAGTTGTTGTTGAGTAGTAGCAGCAGCAGCAGTGGTAGGAGTAGCAGTAGCGGTAGTAGTAGTGGTGGTGGTGATGGTGGTGGTAAAAGTAGTAGCAGTCGTAGTAGCTGTTGTTGTTTTTGTTTCACAGATTCCTGGCGACCAAGAAACGGCCACAAAACTCTGTTGGAAATACATAACATAAATCATGGTGACGACTGTTTGGCGAAATCCTAAAATTTCTCCATGGACCATATGGGGATATTTCAACAACTCTTCACCGAAAGAGTTTTTTGGTTTTTGGTTATATATATATCATTTAAATTTTTTTTTTTATATTTAAGATTCTAAATATTGACCGTTCATGATATTCAAGAATTATTCTCAGACCATGAACCATTTGATGATAATGATAAAAACAACTACAACAATAATAACTAGTTGTAGTAGTAGTAGTATACCTACTACTACTACTAATAAGAATGATGATAATAATGATAATAATCTTAATCATGATCATAAACGGCATTCGTATGGCGCATTCGTGTCTGAATTAACTTAGACTCAATGTGGATGTCCAAAAGCAAACAAAAGGATTATTTGGAATACCTACATTTCTGTACCGACTACGGAGTCACTGCTGAGCTGGGACATCCCAGTTTATTCTCCAAATGTGTGCGGATCAGACTTGATCAGTTTAGCTCCAAAGTGTACAGCAGATAACTGTTCGTTTTTATTTTTGCAGTCACTTTTTTAAAACAAATTTTATTCCACAGAAACATCATCAAAGCAGCTGTATTACATATGAGTCAGAGCACAACAAGCAAAACTTCAACCGTGCTCCAGACTGGTTATTGTCAATGAATTGGCTGCAGTTTAGAAATAAAAGAACACGAGCTGGAATGAAATGCAAAAGATAATAAATAATAAGTGAAACAAGCAGAAATAGGGGGGGGGGGGGGGGGGGGGGTGGAAGTCAAAATGACGCATTCACTTACGTATTGCAAATTCTAAATTGCTGAACCTTAAGGGAACTTTACAAGTATGCCGCGCCACCAGGTTATATTGATCACGTTAATAGCAGTCATGTGTATAACTTATACATGCATATATATGTGCATTCAGACACACACACACACACACACACAGAGTCACTTGAGGGAAGAATGGGCCTATGTTTGTTTTTTTTGTCTGTTCTTTTTCTTTCTTTTCTTTCTTCTTTAGAAAACAATCTTCGTGGTTTGTTTATTCTTATCCAAATTCCTCAACGGATCTGGACAAAATCAATTAGTATCAAATATCTCTCTCTCAAGATTGTTATCTTTCAAACATCGACATGATCACGTATTTTGTGCGCACCACGAGAAACTTGCATGATAGTGGTCTCATACATGAACTGATAAATAACCAATAATAATAATACTAATGATAAATCAAATTGCTAAGAAACGATGACTGTGGCTTACGGGATTAAATCTAAAGGAGGGGGGTTGATGGGTGGGGCCGGCCGGGGATAAACCTGTTATCACAAATGTGGGGTGGTGGACAGAGGTCAAGCACACGTTCAGTATCCGGGGGAGGGGGGTGGGGGGTAAAATGAACGGGATAGCATTGAGTCAGTGTCGGTGCTCGCAGGCAAATCCAATCCAGTCATGCTGATCATAGCCCAACCCACCAGAAAGAAGCCATTTCAGGGCTGATCACCCGTCAGTTCTATTAACCAGTCAAAGAGAACACAGAACATTGTTAATTAAAACGGTTGATTAATTAAAACAACGTTAAAAGAAATCATTCACGCCTCTCCCAATCCATGCAACTGAAACTCAAACCAACAACAACGAACGAACAAACAAACAAACAAAAACCGACCAACAACACACACACACACACACACAAAAACAACAACAAAAAACAAAAACAAAAAAACAAAAAACCGACCACATTTGAAACGACGTATAAAGATCACATCAACAGCGTATGTCTTAGACCACGTAAAATCCAAATCAAGTCATTTCCTCACAGACCATAATACCGGTACTCCGTCTAATAGAATATGATCCGCAGTTTTCATTTCGTTTGGACCTTCCCCGTGGGGAACAAGGGACGGCATTTCAGCGTTGCTAACACAATGGTCGGTCTTCTCATAGCCTGGTCCTTCTGTGAGGCACACCGTGCGTTATTATTAGTGGGCTCCAATTGCCTGTTTTGGTGTGTGGGGGCGGGTGCGAGACTCGGCTGAAGCACGGATCGAACTCCAAAAGATCGATTGATTGTCAAGTTGAAAGCGCTGGTTGTTCTCTTTCGGCCTCCTCTATGGCCCGGGCCAATATGGGACGACCTTTCCTTGATATCCTGAGAGAGAGAGAGAGAGAGAGGGGGGGGGGGGGGGTGCGGGGGGAGAGGGGGGAGAGAGAGAGGGAGAGAGAAAGAGAGAGAGAGAGATGAAAGCGCTGACGATAACTGAAGTCAACAGGGTGGGCCAGAATTACCGGGTGCTAGGGTTATCCTGTTCACAGAGAGAGAGAGAGAGAGAGAGAGAGAGGGAGGGAGAGAGAGAGAGTGAGAGAGAGAGAGAGAGAGAGAGAGAGAGAGAGAGAGAGAGAGAGAGAGATGAAAGCGCTGACGAGAATTCAAGTCAGCAGGGTGGCAGAATTACCGGGGGTGTTGGGGTCAGTTAACCTGCTCGGTATAACGGGATTGGGGTGGGTGGTGTAAATTGTTGTGAGGATTGGAAGTCACAGCCGGCCAAAGAACGGACCCTATTTCGGTAGGTTTTAGGGTTTTCTTTAGAAATATGAGAGAATGAGCTGTTGAACAAAGGGGGGGAGAAGGAAATAAATGCCAGTGACACTGAAAAGGAACGACATGGATAACGAACACTGAGAGAAGTGGAGACAGCACGAATACTTGTCCACATCCAGCCCTCAGGGCACAGAGAGAAAAAAATGAAGTAGTTGCAGAAAAAACAACAACAACTAAACTATTAAAGATAAGAAAAAAAAAGAAGAGAGAACACTCACACTCGCTTTCTCTTCCACACCTCTTTTCCCAAACCCCTTCCCTCACCCACCTGCACATTATACATACAGAGATACCATTGGTACACTTATACATACATATATACCATAGAAACACTTTTGCATACAGAGATACCATGGATACGCTTACACACACACACACACATATGTATATATATATATATATGTGTGTGTGTGTGTGTGTAAAAGCATCATGGCAATACATGCATGCTAAATACACGTTATTTACACAAACATGGCCGTGTAATTTATCTAACAATCAATGAGAGGCAAGGAGAAAATGAGAGAGAGAGAGAGAGAGAGAGAGAACTGATGTTATATAAGACGTTTGATCAGAAGTTGACAGAATCTAAGATGTACAGGAAAACACATACACAATGTACTCGAATGATGAGAATTGTCAAATTTACATTTGAAAAGTATAAGGGTATCGAATCATCTTGTTTGCTAAACTATCCACGAGATATACATATATGATAGGCATTTTTAAAACATAAAGGCTTGAAAGCGAACGAAGAGAGAGAGAGAGAGAGAGAGAGAGAGAGAGAGAGAGAGAGAGAGAGAGAGAGAGAGAATTTGAAAAATCTTTGTCACAGAAAAAGGATGTCCTCTATTCAGTAGTACTGTTGTCTCCCTCTTCACCTCTGTCTCTGTATGTCTGTCAATTTCAGAAACACACACACACACACACACTCATTCACTTAGACACCACAAAACAAAATGTACCTCATATTACCATGTATTGCCCCAAGTGTTTCACGAATATACATTTTTCATCATGCCATACAATGTCATACCACAATAAACATCCATGCAAGATCAAATCAATATGATTTAGTAAACGTTTAGTGATGTACGTATTATGGTAAAATATAATCATAATTATAACCAAGAGAATATCTTAACTAGTTTAGGATTATCACTGTTTCTGCCAACGAAGGGAAGCACATACACGCCCAGCATAAGCACGATTAACAATAACAGAACTGATGGCAAAGCAGCAAACATGTTCATTTCATGCACAGAATTCCCCATCACGATAGTGAAACCCAGAACTGACAAACACTGATACTAACACAGTAACAGTGCATAAAATCACAGATACATCGTGTTCAGGTGGACGTAACACCGCAACTGAAACAAACGTCAGAATTACATAGCACATTTCCTTTCTTCCGCATCAAACCTGTTCCCTTAGTCGCAAGTCGGTGTTTCACTCGACGGGTGCAATAGCCGAGTGGTTAGAGCGTTGGACTTTCAATCTGAGGGTCCCGGGTTCGAATCACGGTGACGGCGCCTGGTGGGTAAAGGGTGGAGATTTTTACGATCTCCCAGGTCAACATATGTGCAGACCTGCTAGTGCCTGAACCCCCTTCGTGTGTAAATGCATGCAGAAGATCAAATGCGCACGTTAAAGATCCTGTAATCCATGTCAGCGTTCGGTGGGTTATAGAAACAAGAACATACCCAGCATGCACACCCCCGAAAGCGGAGTATGGCTGCCTACATGGCGGGGTAAAAACGGTCATGCACGTAAAAGCTCACTCGTGTACATGCGAGTGAACGTGGGAGTTGCAGCCCACGAACGCAGAAGAAAAAGAAGAAGAGGGTGTTTCACTCATCCAGAAACACCCCAACCCACTTCCCCACCACTCAGCCCCCCCCCCCCCCTCCTCTCCCCGCTACACCCAGGCTTGGCAGCGGTTCGTCTAAGCGCCAGCGGTCCACAGGGAACTATCGGCAATAATTATGTCGCCACGAGGCCATCTACCAAAGGAGGCCCCTCACAGCCGCTAGAATTACGTCAGTCAGCGGTGTCCACTGGTGCCTGCTGCGATTGAACAGTCCTGTGATATACTACCCGCCGACACCTCCCCGCCCCCACCCTGCCCAGTCCCACCCCCTCCACCACCCGGCGAGGTTGCCCAACTTGGTGGTGGAACCAGACCCAGCCAGAACCTCCCTTGGACTGGCACTGTTTCAACCTGCCCACCCTGATCAGTTCAGATCCGACACACAGACAAGCGCATGCACGCGAGCACACACACACACACGGGCGCGCGCGCGCTCGCGCCCATACACACACACAAACAGACAACAACAAGAAGAAACTCTCCCGTGTGAACTATTCTGATATCCGCGTGCGCACGCACGCACGCACGCACACACGTATGAGTGTGTGTGTGTGCGTGCGCGAGTTCACGCACGTGCGTACATGTGTACGTGTATGAGTATATGAGTTCCGCGTAAAATAAAGTCGTTGACAGATATTTAATTAAATTTTTGTTGTCAAGTTTGGACCATTTCAAAATTTTGAATAGGCATTTTGATCATGAATCAGTCACTGGCCATCAATACTCTTTCTTAAAATCTAAAATTCACATTCATAATTGCGCATTTGTACAAACAAAAGTCCCTTTGTTATTGCATCTCATTTCACACTCACAAACAGACAAACAAGCGGACGCGCATACTCCTGATGCACAGAGAGAGAGAGAGAGAGATTGATGAGGTATTGGAGAGGAAGGGAAACAGAGAAACACAGCTCACTGTTAACGTTTCGACTGAATCACGTACATTTACTGAACGAACTCCAAGCAACAACGAAGGACACAGACATGCATATCAAAACATCCTGCTGCAACCAGATCTACGTTACATGTTCTGTCCTTGAGGAACATCGTGAGTCAAGATGTCCACCTGAAATACTCCACGTTCCACAGTTTGCCAGGGTACATATTGACATATCATCCATGTCAGACGAATGAAAATATTGTTGATTACTTTTGTTAATAATTCTTCCGAAAAAAAAGAAACGAAAAATGAAACATAACTCACTGATTATTATGCGTATCACATACCTCGCTTCCCTTTCACCACCGAACACTCGACTTCTAGATCTGGATATGGCGTCTTTTTCCGCACAAAGAAAAACGCTTGGGCCACTTGATGTGTGACGAGATACATATCCTGCGTACGAAAATTAATGGTAGGGGTTGCACAAATTATGAGTATCGGGGAACCTCTCTCTTTATTTTCCCTGTCAGCTCCTTGAACGAAAGCGAAAACCTAAACCAATGACTGGACAATGGAAGACATGAACCCCTTTGACAAAGTCATGTTGTTTGCCTCTTCACAATATAATGCCAGCTTCTCCACGAGCATTGGGAGGTAGCTAGCTGGTCATGTGAAGAACAGACTGCCTCCGCATAGTTGACTCACGCACGAGTTTCGTACTTTTTCCTGATGATGTCCCAACAGTTGAAGGTAATTAAACAGCTAAAACAAAACAAGAGGTGCTCTGTGTTGGCTGAGGAAGGAAGTGGGATCACACTTCCCAGAATAACGTTTCCACACAAACAACAAATTAACAACACAAAGACGGTACTTGAAGATCGTGCCATCGGAGATCTACATCGTATCTGATTTTTTTCTCTCTCGTGGCACAAGTTCATTTAAGTTCACCTTTGTTTTATATAAATAATTTCAAATGATCAGCCCAGTACTGAAGCAACGGAACAAGTCACTGCGTCCACATTGCAGGAAGACAAACATCTGATCAGTCTTAGTTCATCTTGAAAGATAAAGAAACTGTTTTCTTGTTGAAACCTGACTCTATTTATCACATTAAGAGGTCAATGTTGCCTTCCATTTCCAGATGGTTAATTCCAGAGTGAAACCTACCTGGTGTTACAACTGTTTACCACATTGTAAAAAAGGAAGCCGTGGCACCGTGTCATCTGTCGGTGACGTAGGCTGGTTTGGGCGTGGGGGTTTGTGCGGGGGTCATGGATTCCCACATGGGGGTGATGCTGGGAGGTTCGTACAAGCTGTTCTGCAAGTTGCCGTTGGCCATCTGCCACGCGTAAAACCGCTTCCGTCTGCTGGGGCTGCCCGGCGGAGCACTGCTCACCCGGTCCCTCACCGTCTGCCCAGGGACTGGATCCCTCCCCGGGTAGCCAGAGATGGAGGTGGTGGCCGGGGGACCTTCAGGCTTCAATTTCACATCCTCCGCTCTGGCAGCTGTGGCCGAGGCCTTGAGCCCCGCAGCCAGGTCGTGCGTAGGGTCCCCCGGGAAGATGAAGCCGTCCACGGAGTACACGGTGGGCTTGGCCAAGGTCCGGTGCTGCAGCAACTTAGCGGGGCTGGGCAGCACGCTGTCGTCACTGCTCAACGGGGGCAGAGACAGACTGTCCCTCACGTGGCTGAACCCGTTCATCACAGACCGAGGTCTGGCCCCTGCTGACGACACCCTCTTCCCGCTAGCGGTGTGAGGTCTGGACACGGAGTTCTCTTGCGATTTGCTGTTGTTGCTGCTCTGCTTGGAGTCTCTGATTTTCCGCGACGGGGTTGCTTTGCGTTTGTCACCACCGCCTTCTTGACGTCGTTGTAAGACCCGCTTCTTTTTGCCCGTCTTCACGGCGCTGCCCTTGTGCAGGGCTTCCGTTACAGCACCGTGTTTCTGCACCGAGCGCACAGTCTGTGAGGTCATCACGTTGTCCAGTGTAGGGGTGATCTTCTTCACCTTCTTTTCCACACGAACTACAGTTGGTGCTTTCTTGGGCGGCACAGGTGAAGGAGGTTTACGGGTAGCTGATGGCGACGGTGACGGTGACGGCGACGGTGAAGGTGCGGTGACGGCAGCACTGCGGTACTTGGTGTGTATGTGTGTGTGAGTGGCGGGGGGTGTGACCCCGGTGATGCGAGACACAAAGGACACCACTTTGGCAGCTGGAGACG
Source organism: Babylonia areolata (assembly GCF_041734735.1). Lineage (NCBI taxonomy): Eukaryota > Metazoa > Mollusca > Gastropoda > Neogastropoda > Buccinidae > Babylonia > Babylonia areolata. Next base: position 51,501,506 of record NC_134878.1, read on the forward strand.
CGGCCGCGTTCTGGGGCTGGGATCCCTTGGCGCCCGTGAAGCTGGACACAGGTGTCCACGGGATGGGGGCTCTCTCAGGACGGACAGTCAGCGTGGACGTGGGAGGGGAGGGAGAGGTCTTGCTCATGGACATCTCCCTGCTCACGGACACAGTAGTCAGGGACTTGTCACTGTTGTTGACGACAGCGGACACAGGAGCTGGTTGCGGCGTGCTGGGCTCCTCCTCCTCTCCAGAGTCAGAAGACTCCGAGTCCTCGTCACTGTCCGAGCTGCCGTCCCCGTCCTCGTCTTCCTCAGACTCCTCGTCGCACGAAGACGACCTGGGCGGGATCTCGCGTATGTTGACCAGCTGGCTGTCTCTGAAGGACACGTGTTTCTTGACCTTCTTGCCCTTGAAGAGGATGCCGTTAGGGAGAGGTCTGGTGGTGATGACCCTCTTCTCCCCCGCATCAGGATGGTTGGGGTGGGGGTGAGGGTGGGGGTGGTAGAGGGGTGTGGTGGTGGCGGCGGTACCCGGGGTGAGGGTCATGTCAGCGATCTGCTGCACGGCACTGTCGGGGTGGCTGTCCGGAGCCATGGCGGGCCTGGCTCGCTCACTCATGTGACCGTGCTGGGGGGGGTGGGTCACACCTCGTTCACATGCACTCCCGGGGTTCGTTTCCTCATCATCCTAACCACGGAACCACCGTGCCGTTGTGACTACACCTGGCGTAACACTAGTGTCCTCACAAAAATCCTCGTGTCCACGCGACGTCATGTTGTTTTGTTAAAGAGCTGGTCATTCGTTAGCTGTTCGGGGAGAGAGGGGGGAAGGGGGTGGGGGTGGCGGGGGTGTCCACGAGTCCGTTGAGCTGTGAAGATAATGTTGAAGATGGTCAGTAACAAGTCATACTTTAGCTGTCGCGTTGCTCTTGGAACTGGTTTGTTCACAGTTGTTGGAACTCCAAAGAAATATTCTGCGCTCCAGAAAAGCTGCATTCTGCAAACAGAAAGAAAACAAGTTAGAAGCAATTATGTTGTTTGTTTGTTAGTTTTTAATTTACGTCATTGTCCCCCCATTTCTGTAGGCCTGACTCTGCAAACAAAAAGAAAAACAAGAGTAACACGTACAGGTTTAAAAAAAAATTACGTCACTGTCCCAACCCACTTTTTTTTTCTGAAGTCATCCGTTGGAATGACGTAAAATTATTTTAAAAACCAACCAAACAAAAAAAAAAAACCTGCACGAAACGACTCTCCCTGTCTGTGTCTGGAAGAATAGGCCTTGCCCAAATTTTCTTTATATCCTTGAACAATTAGACGGTCAAGCCATATGAACAATAGCTTTTTGAGCGCACGGCGATACTGCTAGTGTTTGTGTACTGATCCTGCTCATTTCAGCTTCTGCCAAGGACAATGATCTTCACCAGAAAGAAAATCTACGTCACTAAGGCTTAATTTTTTTCCCCTTTTTAGATGAGCAACACACACACACAAACACACACATACACACAGAGTTACACATTTATATTTACACACACGCGCGCGCGCGCGCGAACACGCACGCACACACACACACACACACACACACACGTATGCGCGCTAATGCATGCTTGTATAATCATACATGAACATGGAGAAAGAAATAAAGCACATGCGGATATATGCAATGAAAATTGTCAGGATCTGGCGACGATTAATACTCGAACTCAGTTTCAAGATTTAACTGTCTTAATATCTTTCATTTAAATGAAAGTTTTTCTTCTGCTGTATAGGTTTTGTCAACAAACAAAAACGAAAAATAAATAATTAATTAATTATATCAGGTACTTAAGAATTTGATGGAGATAACAATTACAGCATTGTTATTACCATTTTTTTCTGAGCAAATATGTTTTTCGGATAAATCACTCGATCATCCAGTCCTAAATACGTCTATCTTTATGGTGTCTATTTGTATAAAACATTCTCCGATTCTCGAGTTGTTGTTTTCTTTGCGTAGAAAGAAACTAATCTCTTTCGCAAGGTCTGTTTCAGTATATTGTTCACTAGTAATTAATTCCAAGTCTGAATCATATTATCCACGTTATAGTTCCAAATCAAGCCATATTCCGTTCGCTTTCATTACTAATGGGAAGACTTAAGAGTAAAAAAACAAAACCAAAGAAAAAAAACAACAAAAAAACAAAACAAAACAAAAACAAACAAAAACAAACAAAAACAAAAAAAAAAAAAAGACAAAACAAAACAAAACAATAACCCATGTGGTTCCTCAAATGTTATGAAGTCACCTAAATTCATTTGAGACGTTTAAAAGCTGATGGCACGTACATTTAACAGACATTTAAAGCTCCACATAAAACCACTTGATACCCTGGCCGATCAACCTCTATCCGAGATGCATTCTGCGCTCATATGCTGAATGAAACTCACACGTTCACATACATGTTCGAGTATACACAACGTCAGGAACAATCTCTGAAGGGGAATACATTTTTCTATTGTTGTTCATTTTGTTTTTGTTTGTTTGGGGCAGCTAGGACATGTAACTCTACTTCGATTATATTTCCTTGATTGAATTAGCCTCCCCGCTTGACCTCACTTCACCACTTAGATCTAGTTCAAAGATGGCGCTGGACGGTACACGTCCTCACAATACCACCTGGTCACTTCCAACAGTGGCACTTCGCTGGACACCAGATGGCGGGGGAAAAAAGTGTAAGAGGCAGACCAAGTGAGACATGATGCACAACACGGCTGACTGAAACAGAACTGAAGGAGAATGGCTACACCTGGGAGAATTCAGCTAAAACAGCACAAAATAGGCAACAGTCAACTCTCGTGCCAGAGGCCTTGTGTGCTGACGGGCACGATGAGGATTATGTAAACAGTAAGTTTTCCTTTGTTTTGTGCAAGCACTCCACTGTCCATATCTTTCACGAAAAACTCACTGCTTAGAGAAAGACAGGAATACACCCCTCTTCACTTCTTTTGAACGAGCACGCACTCTTGCATTTACCACGGCCAAAACAATTCGACGGACTATCTTTAGTCTTTGAAGTCTGAAATCAGTCCAACGAAACTGTCTAAACTGATGAAAGCTATGACGGGAGAACGCCGAATATTACTAAGAATTTTTATTATCATGGACAAAAACTACACACGCACATACTGCTTTTACCCAGTCTCTAAAACAATAACACTTTCGTCACCACTCGAATTCCTGTTTTTCTTTCTGTCCGTCTGGTACCAGTACCAACCTCTAGCTGTTAAATTGCCACCTCCAGTTCATAGAGTGCGTTGTAAAGCTAATGGCCCCGTTTAACAGACATTAACAGTCCCGACAAGAAAAGAGACAGACCACAGTCCCCAAGACGTTTAAAAAAAAAAAAAAAA
>NC_134878.1:51519880-51564880 GCF_041734735.1 Babylonia areolata
TGTGTGTGCGTGCGTGTGTGCATGCATGCGAGTGTATACGTGCGTGCGTATGAGTGTCTGTGAACACTGAAGCTATTTGGGGGTGGGGGGTGGGGTTAGCCGAGAGTCACTGACGAGTGACGTCACCGCCGGGACTCAACACCGCCAGTAATAAGAATATTATTATGCATCATTTCAAAAGACAGTTTGACTGACCGCCGCCAGAGTGGCGGCATATCACGTTTCAATCTGAACGCTCGTTCAAAGCAAAACTGAGAAAGAAGGAAAGAAACAAATGAAATATACAAAGAGATAAATCGCGCGCCGGCGGGCGCACAAACACACACACGTAAACACACACACACACATGCGTGCGTGTGTGTGTATTTGTGTGTGCCAGTGTGTCAGTGTGTGGTGTAGGTGTGTGGTGCGTGCCGTGTGCGTGATTGCGCGCGTGCGCGCGCGCGTGTCTGTGTCTATGTTTTTGTGTCAAATCGGCGCCCGTCAGTGAACTTTTGTGTGCGACGTGGGGGCTCGTGGCTTGCATGTGCGTGGTTTACGATGTAAGTGGGTTGGGCGTGTGTGTGTGCTGTGTGTGTGTGCCTCAGTGAACGTGTATACATGCCTGACGTGCGCGTTTACGTCAGCGTGCTCGTGCGACGGCATGAAAACTGATATACGGGTGTGCGCGCGTTCATCTGCGTTCTGTGTGCATGTATGGATAGACAGATAAAAAAAAAAAAAAGCAAATAAGTAAATAAATAGATGAATGAACAATTTGACTAATCGATGCATAAATGTCACAGGTTATCCATCTAATACTGCTAAAGGTGCCACTTGAAGAGACAACGAAACGATAGTGACGACGACGACGACGGCGACTGACGACCATTATGTTGTCGCAAACCTGTTCGATGAACGCGGAGAGAGAGGGAGAGAGAGGGGGGAGGAGAGAGAGAGAGAGAGAGAGAGAGAGAGAGAGAGAGAGAGAGAGAGAGAGAGAGAGAGGTGGGGGAGGGAGAGAGGAGAGAGAGTTGGGGGAGGAGAGAGAGAGAGCAAGGGAGAGGGAGAGAGAGAGAGCAAGGGAGAGGGAGAGAGAGGAGAGAGAGAGCAAGGGAGAGGGAGAGGGGAGAGAGAGAGAGCAAGGGAGAGAGAGGGGAGATATAGAGGGGGGAGGAAGAGAGAGAGGGGGGAGGAAGAGAGAGGGAGATAAAGGGGCGAGGAGAGAGAGAGAGAGAGAGAGAGAGAGAGAGAGCAAAGGAGAGGGAGAGAGGAGAGAGAGAGGGGGGAGGAAGAGAGAGGGGGAGGAGAGAGAGAGAGAGGGGGGAGGAGAGAGAGGGGGAGAGAGTGAGGGGGTGAGGAAGAGAGGGGGGAGGAGAGAGAGATAGAGGGGGAGGAGAGAGGGGGAGGAGAGAGAGAAAGGGAGAAGGAGAGAGAGGGGGGAGAGAGAGGGGGGAAGAAGAGAGAGAGGGGGTGAGGAGAGAGGGGGGAGAGAGAGGGGGAGGAGAGAGGGGGAGAAAGAGAGAGAGAGGAGGGTGGAGGAGAGAGAGAGGGGGAGAAAGAGAGGGGAGAGAGAGAGAGGGGGAGGAGAGAGAGAGGGGGGAGGGGAGAGGGGGGGAAGAGAGAGAGAGGGGGGGGGGAGGAGAGAGAGGGGGAAAAGAGAGACAGGGGGAGAGAGAGAGGGGGGAGGAAGAGAGGGGGAGGAGAGAGAGAGAGGGGGGAGGAGAGAGAGAGGGGGTGAGGAAGAGAAAGAGGGGGGAGGAGAGAGAGAGAGAGAGAGGGGGGAAACAGAGACAGGGGGGAGAGAGAGAGAGTGAGAGAGAGAGAGAGAGAGAGAGAGAGAGAGAGAGAGAACAACCAAACAGACAGACAGAGAGAGAAAGAAAGCCGACAGACAGTAAGACAGAACTTGACGATTAACAACAAGGCTCTCACCATTTCTGATTCCATGACACCAGCGCCGGGAGCACACGTGTACCCCGCTACCACAAAACCGGATCACAGTTTCGTTTGACAACAACAACTTGACAACAACAAACAACCCCCTCCCAAACTCTTTCTGCACTGAAAACTGACACTGACGGACATGAACTGTTATTCCGACACCTCCACCATCATGCACAGCATTCAGCTCTGCCGGCTCAGCGACGTGACACCCACTGGCAACCCACTGGCACAAACTGTGTGCAGCACTGTCAAAGCTTCGGAAAGACAACACTGAGCAAGGGCGGTCCTGATTTGTGTGTGTGTGTGTGTGTGTGTGTGTGTGTGTGTGCCAGGGACGCATGCACATGATAACATGATACTGTACTGTTAACTTTAAACATGAAGACCCCTGCAGATATATAGTATATCTCACATTGTTTCCCTCCAGGCAGTCCACGGTTCTAGTGTTGCTATAAATGCGTGCCACAAATTGCTCTCACAGACATTCTACAGCTCTGTAGTTCACAGTCTACGGCTCTGCAGTTCACAGTCTGCGGCTCTGTAGCTCACAGTCAGTCTACGGCTCTGTAGTTCAGTAGCCAAACAGACAGTCACGTCTATGGCTCTTTTGTTCAGTAGCCAACAGTCAGTCTATGGCTCTGTAGCTCAGTAACCAACACAGTGTAAAGCTCAGTAGTTCACAGTCTACGGCTCAGTAGTTCACAGTCTATAGCTGTGTAGTTCACAGTCTACGGCTCAGTAGTTCACAGTCTACAACTGTGTAGTTCACAGTCTACGGCTAAGTAGTTCACAGTCTACATCGCTGTAGTTCACAGTCTACGGCTCAGTAGCTCACAGTCAGTCTACGACTCACAGACAGTCTACGACTCAGTAGCTCACAGTCAGTCTATGGTTCTGTAGTTCAGTAGCCAACAGACAGTCTACGGCTCTGTAGTTCAGTAACCAACAGTCTACGGCTCTGTAGTTCAGTAGCCAACAGTCAGTCTATGGCTCTGTAGTTCAGTAGCCAACTGACAGTCTACGGCTCTGTAGCTCAGTAACCAACAGTCTACGGCTGTGTAGCTCAGTAACCAACAGTCTACGGCTGTGTAGCTCAGTAATCAACAGACAGTCTACGGCTCTGTAGCTCAGTAACCAACAGTCTACGGCTCTGTAGCTCAGTAACCAACAGACAGTCTACGGCTCTGTAGCTCAGTAACAAACAGACAGTCTACGGCTCTGTAGCTCAGTAACCAACAGTCTACGGCTCTGTAGCTCAGTAATCAACAGACAGTCTACGGCTCTGTAGCTCAGTAACCAACAGTCTATGACTCTGTAGCTCAGTAACCAACAGACAGTCTATGGCTCTGTAGCTCAGTAACCAACAGTCTACGGCTGTGTAGCTCAGTAACCAACAGTCTATGGCTCTGTAGCTCAGTAACCAACAGTCTACGGCTGTGTAGCTCAGTAACCAACAGTCTATGGCTCTGTAGCTCAGTAACCAACAGTCTACGGCTGTGTAGCTCAGTAACCAACAGTCTACGGCTCTGTAGCTCAGTAACCAACAGTCTATGACTCTGTAGCTCAGTAACCAACAGTCTATGGCTCTGTAGCTCAGTAACCAACAGTCTACGGCTGTGTAGCTCAGTAACAAACAGTCTACGGCTGTGTAGCTCAGTAATCAACAGACAGTCGACGGCTCTGTAGCTCAGTAACCAACAGTCTACGGCTCTGTAGCTCAGTAACAAACAGACAGTCTACGGCTCTGTAGCTCAGTAACCAACAGTCTATGGCTCTGTAGCTCAGTAACCAACACAGTCTAAAGCTCTGTCAGTAGCTCATGGCTCTGTAGTTCAGTATAGTAGCCAACAGTCAGTCTATGGCTCTGTAGCTCAGTGACCAACAGACAGTCTAAATCTCTGTAGCTCAGTAGCTCACATACAGTCTACAATTCAGTAGCCCACAGACAGTCTATAGCACTGTAGCTCAGTAGCCAACAGACAGTCTATGGTTGGTTCTGTAGCTCAGTAGCCAACAGACAGTCTAAAGCTCTGTAGCTCAGTCACATACAGTCTACGGCTCTGTAGCTCACAGACAGTCTACGATTCAGTAGCTGACTCAGTAGCTATTCATCAGTGTGTACAATAAAAGAGCCTATTCTACGAATTTTCCATCTGCTCTCCAGTTTGTGCACATTGCTCTCACAAACAGTCTAGTGGCTCAGTAGCTCAGTCTACAGTAGGGCTCTGTAGCTCACAGTCAGTCAACGGCTCAGTAACTCACAGTCAGTCAACGGCTCTGTAGCTCACAGCCAGTCAACGGCTCAGTAGCTATACACTGTGTGAACAATTAAAGAATCCAGTATTCTACGCATTTCCATCTGCTCTCTTTGTGAACAGACAGTCTGTGGTTCCATAATTATAATATAAGCTAGCTATACATGCGCATGGCTGACCTCACTCACTCACTGCTGGTGCTATCAGTGCCATGCTAAACACACACACACACACACACAGACTGACTGAGGGCCCATTCTGAACACAGAGGCAGCATAGCGGTGTATCATACCAGGTGTCAAATCAATGCTGGTTCTCATGCAGCAAGTGACGATTTACTGTTACTGCGATCTTCGGCTGGCTGCCGGGTTGGCTATCATGATATATAATATATATATCTTATTTGATATAAATATACACCATAATGGTGACAATTGGAGTGAGCAGAATGAGGGAGGAGGGGGTGGGGAGATTGTTAGTGGAGCCAGGGGGGAGAGGGTGGAGCACTGAGGTGTTAAGGGGGAAGGGAGGACGTGGAGGACTGAATTTAAACTGAAAAAAAAAGAGAAGAAAAAAGAGTGAATGAAAGAAAGACAGAAAAGAAAGAGAGAAGAAAGAAAGAAAGAAAAGAAAAACTACTGAACTGAAGGGGTTGGGCCATGCTGATATGTGACTCTTCCGACGGTCCAATCTGCACCATCCTTATTTCATTCAATTTTTATTTTGCTTGGGTGGATATTGATATTCACTAGATATGGCTCTAGACGCTATACAAAAACAAAACAAACAACAAAAAAACAACAACAAAAAACAAAACCAACAAAACAAAACGGATAAACACACACACACACAAACACCGTCACACACACACACACACACACTGCGAAGTGGCACAGGGTTGCCGGCGGTTCTTCCTTAGTTTAACTTGAAGAAGAGTGACTTTTCAGAAAAGACTTGAATGCAGTGGAAGAAGAAACTGAAAGTGTTTCAGTGGTACAAGTCTGCAGACTCTTGGGGAGTTGGTTCCAGACAGTAGTGAGGAGGACCACTGATGAAAAGAGGAAGAATGAATTGACGCTGACTGAAGGACCGTGGCTTTGGATCCTAGGGGTCAGTCTGGCATCAGTGGCAGGGCTAGGTTTGGTCTGGGTGTGTATAGGGGTCAGGGTGAATGAGGGGGTTGGGGGGGCGGGGGGGGGGGGCGTGACATGTGTGGGTGGTAATGATGAATACATAATGATAAGGAATAGGTTTTCTGTAATAGGTTTTCTTCTTCTTCTTTTTTTTCTGTCTTTCTCGTCTTCCTTCCCTTTTTTTCTTCTCCTAATTTCCGAGGCTTTCTTTCTCAGTTTCTTTCTTTCTTTCTTCTCATCATTTCACACACCCCGTCACACACACACACCGTGACACACCCACACACACACCGTGACACACACAGAGTCAGTCTCAGTCTCAGTCGTTGTCCGACAGCCGATCTGAATACTTCCCCTGAAATAAAACAAACGAAAATAGACATTATAACACAGAGAAAGAGATGAATGCAGGGGATCGAGTGTCAGACTAAATCAGTGATTTCTGATTACTCTGACGGGCGCAATAGCGGAGTGGTTAAAGTGCTGTACTTTCAATCTGAGGGTCCCGGGTTCGAATATCGGTACCGGCGCCTGGTGGGTTAAGCCGGGGTGGACTGAGATCTTTTTCGATCTCCCAGGTCAACATTATGTGCAGACCTGCTTGTGCCTGAACCCCCTTCGTGTGTACACGCAAGCAGAAGATCAAATATACACGTCAGTATCAGTAGCTCGAGGAGGCGTCACTGCGTTCGGACAAATCCATATACGCTACACCACATCTGCCAAGCAGATGCCTGACCAGCAGCGTAACCCAGCGCGCTTAGTCAGGCCTTGAGGATGCACGTTAAAGATCCTGCAATCCATGTCAGGGTTCGGTAGGTTATGGAAACACTGAAGAACGTGACATACCCAGCATGCACCCCCCCCCAACCCCCCGAAAACGGAGTATGGCTGCCTATATGGCGGGGTAAAAACGGTCATACACGTAAAAGCCTAGTCGTGAACATACGAGTGAACGTGAGAGTTGCAGCCCACGAACGAAGAAGAAAAAGAAGAAGAAGAAGAATTCCTCTGGCTGTGATCTAACTCGCGTTAGCCCGGCCCGTATTATTGTTGTCAGAGCGCTTGTGTGTGACCAGGAATATACTCCGGTATGATTTGCATTCATGACGTGACTGACTGAATAACTAGGGGATAACGGGGCTCGGGCTGAACCCACTCAATGACTTCCATAGTCACCACAGGGTCATGAGAAAAATACAACCATTTGCTTGTAACGGCAGTGTGACCTGCACTCAATAGCTCGATTAATCACACACGCACACACTCACACACACCTCTTCTCCTTCCCTCTCTTTTATTCTTCTAATCAATGATGATAATCTTACATTGTCTTATGCGGTTTTCACGACTACATATGTGCGCATACACATGTTTTTGTAATGGTATATTTCTTTATAGTATCAACAGGCATTATAAATCTTATATAAATCATCTCTGTCTTTTGTCTCTATCTCTCTGTGTGTCCGTCTCTGGGCTGTCTCTCTCCGTCTCCCTCCTTCAAACTTTTTTTTTTTTTGCTTCTACAACTATTTGTATTGTGTTATTTCTTTTTTTTTTCTTTTTTCAAGTTAAAAACATGTGCATGCATATTTTAGTTCTTTTTTTTATTTGCTGTATTATTATCTTGACATATTTCAAGTATCATGTCTTGTACTCTTTAATTCGCTCTCTCTCTCTCGACCGGCTGTCTTTCTCTCTCTCTATGCTGTCTTTCTCTCTCTCCCGACCCCCCACCCCCACCCCCCCCTCCGTCCGGCTCTTTCATCAGTTCTGTCTCTGTCCCTCTCCGTCTCTTCTATCTCGCTCTCAACCCTTCTCTCTCTCTAGAGAGAGACAAGACAAGACAAGACAAGACAAAATTCTTTATTTTCGACTGAAGACAAGACATTTAAAAAATTTTTTTTCGAGGATAATAGATAAGCACTGGTGCGCTTTTTTTTCTTCATCCAGTCCCCGCCCTGAAACAGGGTCTACACTACACAATACTATATTATATATGTCATTGCATGCACTACACAATGCTACTTAAAGTCATAGCATGCGAACACAATACTACATAAAGGCTTAAGCATGGTAATGATAACACACACACACACACACACAAACACACACACACAGAGGCACAAGCATGATATTAAGGAAGCATAGTTCAACATATAAAATAGTACTGATGAAAACGATAAAAATGCCACAGGTGAACAAGAGAGAGACAGAGAGAGACATAGACAGAGAGACAGACAGACCGGCAGATAGACAGACAGATAGAGGGAGAGGGAGACTGAGAGAGAGACACAGAGAGAGAGAGAAGAGAGAGAGAGATAAAATAAGACAATATCAACTAATGAATAGATAACCTCATATTACATGAAACATGTTATTGAGAACAGCAGGTCAGTAAGGAAAACAAAGTAACATGCATTGTAATCATCTGATCAACACACACACTGACACACACACACATCTCTCTCTCTCTCTATATATATATATATCGCCTCTCAAGGGGTCAACAAACGACGCTTTTGAAAGAGCATCCCATTTTTATCTTGACAGTTCATCGGCAAACGATATAGAATGGCCCATCGGCTTTTCTGTTGTTGTTGTTGTTTTTCTTTTTCAGAAAACGGACATGCAGATTTTGATGTAAATCTGAAAACGGATTTCCGTGCTTGGACGGAAGAGTTGCACCCATACAATCTGACACCTGTTGCACTTGGCCTTGGCTGTGGTGACGATTTCTCAACCCCCCCCCCCTCCGATCTCCCTCCCCCATTACTTGTGATTTTGATAAGCAACACCACCATGCATGATCTTTTCAAATCGCATGATGCAAACATCCAGACAGACAAGGTAATCCTGGATTTCAGTAAGGCCTTCGACACTGTACCACATGACAAATTGCTACACAAGCTGAATCACTACGGGATCAGAGGACCCATCCATACATGGATCAAGAACTTCCTGACCACACATAAAATGACAGTGATCCTGGAGGAAGAACAATATGAGGGAACCGAGGTGATATCAGGTGTTCCCCAAGGTACAGTACTGGGTCCTTTACTCTTCCTGTGCTATATAAACAATCTGCCACAATCCGCAAAATCAACAGTACACCTTTTCGCGGATGACTGCCTCCTGTACCGAGAAATCCACTCCTTCCAGGACCACATCACCCTACAGAAAGACCTGGATAGTCTGAAAGTATGGGTGAAAGCCTGGGGAATGTGATTCAATGCACAGAAATGCTAAATTCTATTGAGCAAAGGAAAATCTTCCTACTTTCATAGACTAAATGGAGTCACACTAAAACAAGTTCAACAAAACCCCTATCTGGGAGTGCAGATGTCAAACAACCTGAAATGGACTGGCTACATTACAAACATCTGCAAAAATACCCAACTGCTCACTCAGCTTTCTCAGACATAACCCCAGGAATTGCCCCCCAGAAAGCTGTTGAATGGCATACATCTCACTTATCCGATGCTGGAGTACAGAGTAGCAGTCTAGGACGCCCACCTCAAAAAGGACATTGAAAGGCTTGAGAGAGTGCAACGCCAGCCGCCAGATTCATTACCAGGGACTACAGATCAAGGCATCTAGACTGCATGATGTAAATGCTCGAAAGTCAAAATTCACCAGCTTTAGAGGATCGTCGTAAAATCATACGACTCACTACAATGTTTAGGATTGTTGAAAATCAAATACCGGCCTTACCACCAGGAGAGTTCTTGACACCTGCAAGCAAGGTCAGCAGAAGATCCAAGCCTACATCAAATAAGACCATCATATGGGCAATATTGTAGAAAGAAGAACTTTCAAAACAACAAGGGCTTTGTCATTCAATTCTGTAGGACAGACCAGCTAAAGAACTCATTTTTTGTAAAAATAACAGCGGAATGGAATCAGCTGGAGGATAGTAGTTGTGAGTGAAAGGGACGACTGCAGCAATCAAGGCAGCCATCAAAAGATCACTGCCAGCTACTGTTTTCCATCATTAACAGTAGTTGTTATTTTTTGTTTTTTTTGTTTTTTGTTGTTGTTTTTGTTTTTTGTGTGTTTTTTTTGCATGCGCTCTCCCAGGTTTTGTTGCGATGATGGCCATATTGGCCTCTGCGACACAGATATCCTGATTGTGATCCAACACGAAACAGCAGCAAGTTTGTGGCAAACCCGTTCTTCTTTGTGAAGTTTGTTTGGTATCATTCCGTTCCTAACAGTTACACTGAATCAATTATTCTATTTCTAACAATATGTTTCCACTGATTACATGTAACCAAATCACATGCAACCAGTAATGATAATGTGGTTAAATCCATTTAAATGCAATCCAAAACTTACCTGGTACAAAGACCAGGCTCAATTTTTCTGACAGAAAGAACTGTGTGTCAAAGACAAATAGTCCACAGTAGGACTTGTCCACAATCACTAATTCCGGTACAAGCTTATGTGACTTCACTGGAAGTGGAAAAAAAATTCTACTATTACATGAACAGAAGCGGTGTAAGAAAATTTTAATTAAATGAAAGGTTCCTTTGAACCATGATGAAGACCACTATACTAAACAAAAATCTGAAAAATCAATTAAAGAAAAAAGAAAAAAAAAAGAAAAAGTTTCCACCATAAATCTAGAGAAATAGTGTAGCAACTCACATGAACTAGTAGGTGAATTCACAAAAGCATCATGCTCATCAATGCCTATGTTCACCCAGGAACCTGCACAACAAAAGCAGATTATGTCTTTTTAGAGGAAATAAAGAACGGATTTGGAGACTCTGTCATTATCTGTGGAGACCTCAATGCAAGATCAGAGTTATGCTGGGACCAGTGGAGCACCAACCCACAAGGACTCGCACGGGAATGATAGGAGAAATTCTTCTTAGCCCATTAACAACCACATTCCCAACTCACCTCGGAACAAGACAAGGGGAAAGTGACAGTGTGATCGACATTGCTCTGACATCTCCAAAATTCAGAGCAGGAATGAATGCAGAGACGCTTCCACACCAAGGCAGTGATTACCTCCCGGTGTTTTCAGTCTACAGAAACTATCAGGTAAAACCTGTATGAAACTGCGTAATCCATTTCAGTATGAAACCAAAGAGACAACCATCATCAAAAAATTAAGACGCAGAAGAAACAAAAGAAAGGCGCAGAACCGGAAGCAAACTATTCAGCCCCCATAGTGGAATACCGACACACACAGAGCCTGGATAGAAAAACATGCGGCTGTCAAACTTTGGCAAAAAGAAAGAGCAAAGCCTGCTCCTGACAAAGAAATGGAAACAAAAATGAAAGAAAAAACCAAACAGTTTGAAGTAATTGCTCAAGAGGCCAAAAATGCGGATAAGTGGAAACAGTTTTGCGAGGCACTCAGTTATGACACAACATTGACAGAGCTCTGGCAATTTTATCGTCGCATGGAAGGGAAAACGTGCACAACATCAACCCCAGATATGTTAGATACTGATGGAACCAAGCTTAATACAAATGAAGAAAAAGGACCCGCCCTGCTCAAACGGTACATACAACAGAGTGATCAAAGAAACTTAAATGAAAAAAAAAAAGAAATATGCTGAGGAGTGAAACCAAAAGCTTATGCAGACTGGACCTGATTATGACTTGACAATAGATGATCTAAACGAAGCAATAGCTAAATGCAAGAAAGAATCAGCTCCTGGCCCAGACAAAGTTCGCCACTCGGACATCAAGGAGCTATCCGAAGAAGACAGAAGCAAACTTTTCAATCTGTATCAAAACAGTTTTCACAATGGACATGTGTCAGAGGACTGGACACACAGCTTCTTAAAACCCATACCAAAACCAGGAGAGGACCATAGTCAGGTAAGCGGCTACCGAATCCTAACCATGTAAAACATTGGTTTTAATACTTGGCAAACAAATTGTTTTCAAATGAAAACCTTGTCACTTTTGTTCTGTTGCTAGAGCGAGTTTTACAATTACTTGGTAACGAAGTATTCATATTCCAAATAAAAGCTTTGTTCATTTGGCGGTTGAAATACTTTGTAAAAGATTTTTTTTTTTTCCATAAAAAAAAGCTTTGGCTCTTCAGTGTGTGTGTGTTTTTTCAGAATGTGTGTGAAGAACGTTTTGTTTCTCTTCCTCCTTTACAATCTTGGGCTTGCTCTGTCAACTGCATTACATAACACTAAAGTGGGAGTGTCTGAAAAGTGACTGCAGAGTTTCATGAAAATACCACTCACTACCAGTATGTGTGTGTAAAAGTGTAAAAGATATTACTATGAAAAAAGTATTTTTTTTAAGAAAGAGATACATACATGAACAAGATACAACATACAATATACAAGAATTCTCTTTTTACATGTACAAAAAGAAATTGTTGACAGGTTTGTTGGTAATGAAAAATAAAAATCGGGCAGTTTATCCAAAGAAAAACTCAGTTCAGTTCAGTCCAATTAGTCAAGGAGGACTGACCAGCAGTGTAACCCAACGTGCTTTGTCAGGCCTTGATGCAAAATAAGAAAATGTATACAATAAGCAAAAGTTGATGAACAATATAAGTAATTAAATCTATGAATTGATAAATTAAAATAGTAAATGAAATAAATAAGATAGAGATAAAAGATTTAGAGATACATGAATGATATAAAAAATGATAAATAAATCTAAAAACAAGCGTAAATAAATATAAATGCACACACACACACACACATGCACAATCGATATGCAACGAATATGCAGTCTCACAGATATGAATTCACAAACAAATATTCACAGGCTCAACACACCTTAAAGGACACAAACCCTGAAGCATAAACACACACACACAAACACACCATGCACACACACACATGTACACTCACACACATGCACAACAGATATGGAACAAATATGCAGTCTCACAGATATGAAAGCACAATGTTCAGTCGCAACAGTACACATTAGAGGACACAAACCCTGACACATGAACTCTCTGTCTCTGTCTCTCTCACACACACACACATACATGCACAATCGAAATGCAACAAATATGCAGTCTCACAGATATATGAAAGGACAAACAAATATTCACAGGCCCAACACTACAAATTAAAGGACACAAACCCCGACACATAAACTCGTGCACACACACACACACACATCCACAGATCCATCATACACACACACACACACATATACACTAGCATATTCATATATTCTGTCACTCCCACAACAATGACATACACACACCCTACGCCCAACACACACACACACACGCATACACGCGCACACACACACCAATATACATATGCATACATGCACACATAGAACTCTCCTAACACATATGTGCACACACCCACACCCCCTGCTGCACATTCTGTCACCGAAAAACACAGTTTAACCATTAAACAGAAACAGATTCTTGGACATTAACACCATGAAATAGCACAGTATAAGCTCATAAGAGTATATATATAAAGAGAGAGAGAGAGAGAGAGAGAGAGTGCATTGGAGCTGTGTGTGTGTGCGCCTGCCTCTTTTTTGTCTTCTGTGTGTGTGTGTGTGTGTGTGTGTGTGTGAGTGTCTGTGCCTGTGTGTGTGAATCAGAATCAGAATCAATTTTATTTGTCAATTAAACCTTGCATAACGACCAACAATTACATCATGTATAGGCCTAGTATGCATGCATGTTCATGTGAGGAGGGGAGACTGGGTGGGGGTGGGGGTGATTGGGGGAGGGAGGGAGATATGCTGGAAGGGAGAGGTGTGGTAGAAGGAGGTTCAGTTGACTGACTATTGGGTGTTTGGGAATTGGAGGGCACTGGTGAGGGGAGGAGTAGGGGGTGGGGGCAGGGGGGGGGGAATTTGCTTGAAAAAACTGAGGCAGCTTGTGTGTGTGTGTGTGTGTGTGTGTGTGTGTGTGTTTCTCTCTTCTCATTTTCTTTTGGACATATCACCACCCAAACTGTTCCACTCCCCACAATGCATACTGCGTAGTTCGCACAAAGACAAAAATAAATAAACACACAAACAGAACAATCAAGACAAAACCTAAACAGACCTGAAAGTCTCAGTGTTTCTTGAGGGACACTACTCGTGTATCGAGGGTCACTGACTACACTGTCAATACTGGCATAATTATATCCCTTCGTAGACTTGTCTCCACTCAAGTCAACCTCATTGCGGCTTGTTAGAATGTCTGTAAGTGTTGCCATTCACCCTCAACACACAAGTAAGTGTCCTTTGACATGCCAGTGTGTACTCACAGAGGCCGAAGATTATGTTTTGAATCAAATTTTCAGTTCTGTTTCACTTGTTCGGCTTTTTTTTTTTTTTTTTTTGTTGCTTTGTTTCATTTCTTTCCTTGTACATACTAACCATGTGTGAAGTGTGTTCAACTGGTGATGATGATGTTCAAGAAAAAACAGTACTACCCTCAGACATAAAGAAGAAAGAAAGTGATCGAAGAAAACTATAATTATGGCAGGGTCATTGTCACTAATCATTGCAGGTTATTCAGTGTTAAAAAAAGAAAAAAGAAAGAAAAAAAAAGAAGAAAACGACAACAAAAAACACAGCTCACATCAGTTCAGTGAAAAATGTAGCAAGCATCAGTGCCACTCGTTCTCTGTTCTTCACAATAATTGCCTTTGTTTCTGAAGGTTTATTTTTTTGTCCACATTTGGTTTAAATAATCTTTAATTATTCAACAATACACATGATTACAATGCAATGAAAGACAAAAGAGCATCAACAAGCTTAAAGCTTATACTGTGCTCACAACGTTGCGCTTCAATTTTATCATGACGGCTGATGAACCATATTATGACTTGTATCAAATAACATTCATAAACAGTAAGTAATGAAATAATGAAATAAAACAAATAAACAAACAGTACATAATATAGTAAAATAATGTTAATATCAGTATTAACATGAGATTAAATTTATTATCACCAGAGTAATTGGCCTAATAGAAGAAAAACACGAAAAAGAAGAAGAAAATTTAGAAGAATGGTGGGTAAGGTGGTGGGGGAGGGGGAACAGAGGGGAGAGGAGAAATTCTAACAGATCACTGGCCAATCCATTCAACTTTGAATATTTGGTCAGTCAAATAAATCCAACATATATTTTACGAATAGAATCATGTTGTACCCTTTCTTCACAATAGTTACTAAGCTAAAATCTATTTGAATCGGAGATAAACTGGTGAGCAGTTTGAAATATGAATATATTTGTATGATTTTGGAGAACAGGATCTCCATACAACAGAGTTTTAACGTGAATGTAGTTTGGAGATAAATTTAAGATTGTGTTTGCCCGAGCCATATTAAAGTCTTGACAAAATAATAAATAATGTTCAGCAGTTTCGCTTGCAGTGCCACAAGCACAAAGTGGGTCGCTTATTAAATGTCTGTTGAACATATCTTCTCTTAAGTCACTAATCCCTAGACGAAGTCGACAGTGAATGATTTGTTCCTTCCGTTTACCAAAATAATAATAGCTAGGCACTACAGCATCGTTAGCACACAGGTAATGTTTAAGCTGGCTTGAGGAATTGCTGGTTTTAACATAATCAGGTAGAGAATTCCAGAGATAAGTAGTAGATGGTATGAATGATTTCCGATAGAGTTCAGTGTGAAATCTTGGTGCGTTCCAATGACCTGCGTCTATGGTAAGGGTTATTGTCTGAAACAAGACCAGGAACAAGATCATTTAGGTAGTTAGGGCATAGACCGTTAACCATCTTGAAATAATGCACAAGTTTGTGTCTTTTCCTTCTTTCCTTAAGTGTACAGAACCCTGATTTGTCCACATTTGTAGAGATAATTTTTTCACTGAATTTAAAAAAAATTTTAACTTAGATTTTCCAGTTTCAGCATTGACTTTGTTTCTCTACATAATAATTACACCAAAAACAACATAGAAACATGCAGAAAAAAAAAAGAACATAAAAAATTGACTCAGCATCAACTTACGAAGTCTTCAGCACTGCAGCAGGGACGGAGTTGCCCAAAACATCGTTTGCGATAGCGCACACGAATCTGGCCTGAAAGTGGCACCACAATGCACTGATGTAACATGCATTCAGCAAAGACAGCAGAGACCTAAAAGAGACTCTCAGAAGTGAGCGTGCATGCCAATGTGTGTGCATCTTCTTGCAGGTTTATCTCTGTGTGCTTTAAGTTCTAGTGCTTGCAAATCTGTGTATGCACATATGTGTGTGTCTGTGTGCATGCACATGTACACAGTCATATCTTGTGTGTTTATGTTTGAAAGACAGTAGAACAGTTCTATTTCTGAACCACTGGGAAACAGTTTTCTTTCTTTTTTTTTTCTTTTTTTTAAATTCAAATAATTCTAAAACACTATAAACATTCAAAGTTTATAACGGAACCTAAAAATATACAAACCCAAACAGCTCTGTATTACCACAATATTACTAACTGCCAATGAACTATAACAGATGCAATGTAAAGATATCATTCTCACTTCCCAATTAAAGAACAAAAAAAGTTCATTTTCACTTTATCTTTACAATGCTATATTAGATATTTGTTGTATCTTAGCTGTGTGCATCCAAGTACTTGTTCTTCCATTTCCTTTGCTGTTTTTCCAGCTGAGTTGATCATATATCATGCCAATACACTTGAAAAAAGGTGTTGCAAAATATGAACATCTAACACTTTGGCCTCATGCTATCTCTGACTCTGACCATTATGTGGTCATTGAACAGAAATTACGAGGGTTCCACTGTGGCAATGCCCAGTGACTGACACCAAAATATCAGAAATATAATCATTTCTTAATCAGGTTAAGAAAATAAACCTAAAGTCCTAACATCTTTTACCATAACTCTTCTTCTTCATTCGTGGGCTGCAACTCCCACGTTAACTCTTATGTACATGAGTGGGCTTTTACGTGTTTGACCATTTTTACCCCACCATGTAGGCAGCCACATTTTCGGGGGTGTGCATGCTGGGTATGTTCTTGTTTTCATAACCCACCAAACGCTGACATGGATTGCAGGAACTTTAACGAGCGTATCTGATCATCTGCTTGTGTATACACACAAAGGGGGTTATGGTACTAGGTCTGCACATATGTTGACCTGGGAGATCGGAAAAATCTCCACCCTTTACCCACCAGGCACCATTACTGAGATTCGAACCCGGGAGCCTCAGACTGAAAGTCCAACGCTTTAACAGCTCAGCTATTGAGCCCATCTTTTATCATGACAAGGATGGTCAGACGTCTGCTACTTACCCCCTCCTTTTATTTATTTATTTTTTGCCTGATCAAAACAGATGTGGTGTAGCATTTATGTATCAGTCATTTGAAGGCCTGAACAGTGCACTGGGTCTATGCGTAGGACAGGCATGTACTCCCCTTTTTCCTTGAAAAAAAAAGAAGAAGAAGAAGAAAAAAAAAAAAAAAAAAAGAACTGAGCAATGTTCACATCATGTGACACAAGGCACAGGTCTTGCCTGCAGATATAAGATGCCTACAGCTTTATTTGCCAAAGCAAGGAAATTGAAACTACACAAAAGCAGAAAAAACAAACAAACTGCAACTGATTTTTGCAAGTAAAAATCACATTCTCGGGAAGTTATTTAGAGATGGCAAAATTATGCAACAACCTCCAAGGTCTTGTGAAGAAGACTGAAACTGCATGAAAGTTCACAGAAAAAAAAATCAACCTTTTTTTTTCTAAAACATGCAAACACACAAATGTTGCAGGTAGTACTAATTTGTTTGTTTTGTTTTTGGACAGTAAAATTCTTACAACAATCTCTGAGACATGTATCTCTCTAACGCTGATCATGACTGCAGCAGACTCACAGATTTAGCAATGAGAGAGGTCTTGGCATCACAGTCATTGATGGGTGTGAACTTCATTGGGATCAGGTCTTTCAGCCTCAACACCTCCCCACTCACTGGGCACCACACTTCCTCATCCTGCAACATTCACTCAGTGTCCACACTTTATTCATACATCATCGATGCTCACAGCTTCTTGTCTGTAGCAATTAGTTTGCAGTTAAACCAATCAGTAGTTCACCAGTTAAGTTTTATCCATGACAAAGCATGTAACACAAACATAAAAGTACCGCACTTCCTCATCCTGCAACATTCACACAGCGTCCACACTTTATTCATACATCATCATTGCTCACAGCTTACTGACTGTAGCAATTAGTTTGCAGTTAAATCAGTTAGTAGTTCACCTTTTAGTTTTATCCATAACAAAGCATGTAACAAACGCAAAAAACACCGCTCTTTCCCATCCTGCAACATTCACACACTGTCCACACTTTTTCTTATACATCATTGTTGCTTACAGCTTACTGATTGTAACAATTAGCTTGCAGTTAAATCAGTTAGCAGTTTACCGGTTAGTTTTATCCATAAGAAAGCACGTTACACAAGCACAAAAGCTAAGTAATTCACCTACCGTCTTGCTGACTTTGGTGGTGGTGGCAGCAGGGGTGAGACTGGGAATCCAGAAGCTGGGTAGGTGCTTCTTCCATTCTCCGGACATGTTGGACACAGACGGTCCTGCTGAGGTGGAAGCCTCTGCCTTCGCTATGCCTGTCACAACGAAGGAATCAAGGGTATGATAAACATTCCATAGATCTATAAAGCACACACAAAGGAAGGAAGAGGACTCTCCTCACACACACACACACACACACACATATATATATATATCTCCTCTCACACACACACACACACACATATATATATATATATATACACACATAGCTGCCAACCTTCCAGACCCAAAATTAGGAATCCTGTCAGAGAATGGTTTCAGGAAGGGCGTGTGGCGTGAATCGATAAATGAAAACTGTTCCTTATACTGTGAAGTGAAGCGCTGATAAACCCTTTTTTTTGTGCTGATTTGCTGCCCACATCACATCGACTTTCACTGCTCGGCGCCAAGTTGGAAAAACAGCACTGGCACCTTGCGTGTGCACCGTAACTGTTTTTCAGTTGAAAAACATGGATTGGTGTGTGGATCCAGCAAGTGGGTTCAGTTTGTGACAATTCTGTGCGTGTAATGTTTTGTTGCTGTTGCTGAAATTTTGAAATTCGGAAAAAATATGTAGAAAATCTAATTTCGGAGTCGGTGCTAAAATTTGGAAAAATTCCTAAAAATTAGGAATGGCTGGCAGCTATTGAAGAAAAAATGTGGACGTATGTATGTATGTATATACCAAAATTTGCTTTCAATTTGAGTGGGAATACGTACATTTTTTTGTCTCCTTTTTCCCAGGACCATTAAAAATTTTGTGAGAATTTTAAACCATGTAATAATAAATTCGTGATGGAATACCATAATGGATAGCTGCTGAAATCATAAAAAGTTACCTAAGAATTTCTAGTCCTATAATAACAAAGTTTTTTTTTAATGGAATGAATACTGTAACTGTTTATCTACTTTACCATATATTTTAAACCAGAATATGTACAAACCACTCACCATGTTTGTCGCCAATCAGGTTTGTTTTGTGCTGCACAAATGTGTAAGCCTTCTTCTCCTGTTCAGCTCTGGCAAGTTCTCTCAACTCAGTCTGAAAACATAATCAAGAAATACGTACATCATTGATTAATGTTTAAAACTACACAGTGAAGACAATAATTCCACAAGATTTATCTGTCAGTCTCTTTCCTTCTCATTCAATTTGTTACCCCCCCTTCACCCCCCCACACCCCTAACTTCACAAAAGACACAAACACAATTAGTTATTTTCTGGATATTACAATAAAGGAGAAATCCATCATCTGTTTCATCAGTATGGGATTTTTTGTTTCTTTTCTTTTTTTCTTCAACAATAAATGTCATAAGGCTGACCTAGCATTCTGTGTTCACAGAACTTATACTGTGAAATACATTGATATATATTCAATTCAAACAAAACAAAAAACACTATCCATAACAAAAACAGCAACATCTACTAATCATTTATAACTAATGACTGAGATTAGCCAGAAGTAAAGTGTCCCACCTCAGCTTTGTTTTTCTGTTTCTCATACTCCTTGAGCATGCGCACTCTCTCTTTCTTCTGGCGCAGAATGTATTCCAAAATGGCCTCCTTTTCACACAGGAATCCTCGCGGTCTGAAAAAAGAAGAAGTCATAAACAGCAAACCACGTAAGTCCATCCCTTAGCAAGAAAGCTGACCAAGTTATTGTGACTTTTTTTGGTTTTCAGTACTAATGAACTTTAAAGTCATAAAGAAAAAAAATTCAAAATTATCTTGAGACATGCTGTTGCTATACAAAGGTTGAAAAAAAGAACAAACCCTCTAACCTTTATTTTCTGGCTTGCTTTGTGCATGTGTGTATGTACACAAAAGTGTTTACTGGTTTGTCTTTGGGCGTATGTGCAGTACAGTCTTTCTGGTGTGTGCTTGTGCTGTGCAAAAGAACTACACATGATGCAATACAAGCCAAATCTGTACAATAAACACCCACATTAAAACTGTACACCCTATGCATAGAACTCTGTGTGCATATGTATTGTTCTCACTCACTGTCATCAGTGTATGTCTCTATCTTTTTATTTTATTTTATTTTTTTTACTTCCTCTTGTTGATTAATATAATCAATGACAGTTTAACACAGGCTGCAAATAATGAAATCTAACTACATTACATGGCAACTCAAAACAAATATGAAGAAGGAAACTAGTAAAGCTGATCAACAGCCAAGATGACATTCAGTTTTTTAACAAAAATTCAACAGTTAAATCTGAACGAAGTATAAACTCTGTGCATGACAAACAAAATCAAATACTCACGTGACTACAGAATCCTTACATGGCTGAAGGGTCAAACAACAGCAATCAAACTCCTGTGACACATACAGCAATGCGCTGTTAGTGTTACCATGTCATGTCACAGGATCATCTCAAACATTACTTACAAACACACACACACACACACAAACAACAAATATATACACATGTACAAAACCCAAACCACCAAAACTGGAGACAAATTAATTAGAAAGTAACATGTCGACTACTATCACTGTATCAGTACTAGAAAATCTGGTCTTACACTTTATATGCTCTAGCATAATTCTGTTGTTGTTTTTTTACTTGTAGTTACACTGTTGTAGCAGATTTCATTCTTCCACTGAAAAATCAGAATTTAATCTTCATGTTGCAGCTTTAGAGTTCCTTCCAGTTGTGTCAGTCAACATCACTTTATAGGTTAAATATTTTAACAGAAATATATATATAGCAGCTTTTGCTTCTCAGTGTAATATTCAAACAGATCAGGTGGATTTCACAGCAACTGCCATTTCACTATTCAAATAGAGTTGGTTGTTTTAGTTCCAACAAATAAACAAAAATTCAATTAAAAAAACAAAACAAAACAAAACAAAACAAGAAAAAAACACACACAAAAAAACACACACACACAAAAAAGAATGAATTTATCATCACCAATGAAACTGAAAGAAAAAAGAAAACAAACCCAGCAACTTGTTAGATTCATTTTTTTGGGAGTGTGGAATAGATATCAAAAAAGGGAGAAATTATCAATATTACTGATACAATGTACTTTATACATATGTGACGGGGTGGTAAGGTGGTGTTAGAGAAGGTGAAGACAGGTAAAAGGTGTTGTGCAGAAGAGAGCTGCAGCCAGGCAAGGTAGACTCGGGAAGGCAGTGCGCTGGTTTTCTTCTTTTATTCTTTCATTCTTCCAGACCAGGAGAGTTCTCTCTTTGTCTGGCACTCGCTCACTCCTTATATTCTGTTCCGCCGAACCGCAAAGCCAGCGCCACGAAGTGACTCACAAAACCAGCCCTCCGCGAGCCTTGAGGGGCCAAGCTTGTGTTTGTTGGACCAAATCTAGCGGCTTCTGACTTTCGGCTCGGGGAACTAACATAAGACATATTATATATCACACAAAACTACAAGAAACGAGCATTTTCTTAAGCTAAACCATTTTCTACAAAAATAATGTAGTTAAAAACTGTAAACAAAAAGAGTCACTGAATGAACGAGCTTTTAACGAGTTCATGTATCATTTTTGTACATTACAACAATTAAAACGTCGTGATATGTAATATAATTGCAACAGTTAAGTAACTGAAAATCCTGAATTTCCAATTATATAAAAATCATCTATAGAATCTGCTTCTAGAGTAAAGATTTTTTATATCAATATTCAAGAGAAAACTCAACGGACAGCTCCCGTGTCGGCACCGCTTGGCGGTGCTTTTGGCACTTGTGATTGACAATGAAATACTTCATTTAAACCAACTACAACACAACTATACATGTATGATACGAATCAGATTGATAACAGAAATGCAAACATCTGCAAGACACGCTATAAAAATGTCTAGGTATTGTAAAAACGTATTTTGCTCAAATCGGCTCTGACGAATTCCAATGGCTTGAAGAAGAGAGTTTTGTGGGGCCGAAATACTGTCAGACATTTCGTACTATCGCATGCCTGTAACTTAGGTGTACACGGAAAGCGATACACGAGAAGAAAGCTTAATCATTTACATTTTAATGCACAATCTAAATTCCACGGCAACTATATCGATTTATAGAAAACAAGGTATTTTATATGTTTCAACTGAGTGGATTTCGAAGATTGCGCCAAAATTCATTCACATAAATATTAGTTTAAAAGAGTTATAGGCTACCTGGCCAAATGATATCAATACAGTTGAGAAGTATGATCTTTCTGAAGTCCAATAACATAAAAACTATAATCTGATCTATAAGGAAGTGTTTATAATTTAACAAATTGATGAAAATCATCATACGGTTCCCTGTAAAGGGAGATAACTTGTGACCGATTTACAACTTCCTTCGTAACCTTCGGCAAGTCACAAAAGTCGTCTGCTAAGCTGGCCCAACGAAGATTGTAGCCAACCCGGCTACATATATACAACAACAAATAACATAAATAACAAACACAGTAACAGTCATCACCTTTTCACTAACAGTAATTACCTTCACTGAATCTTTTCCATAACATACAAAGTCTTTGTGTGCCATAGCCCAAGGCTTTCGTGTCCTTCTTGCATTCATGGTAGGTATACACGGTACCTGCCGTACAATTCTTTGCTTGACGAGTCACTGCGCACTGTTTTCAATCAAACCTGCAAATATTTTTCATCAATTATATATTCAATTAAATGAATTCAAGCCTTTATATATATATATATTTTGTTTGTTTGTTTGTTTATCTAATGACTTAAGAAACCTGCAATTCTAATGACTTAAGAAACCTGCAATTCTAATGACTTAAGAAACCTGCAATAAAATGAGAGATAGACAGTTAAAATGAATAGTGCAAAATAGATGAAAAATATCTAACTTCATAGACAGAGAGAGAAATTAACTCTTACCAGTTCGCGGAAAATGTTGAGATTTACTAAGATAACCACGCTGGCATCATTGAAGACTCAATATCAGACACTCACCAGCAAGCAAACTATTCACATTATATACCTAATGAAAGACAACTGAAAACTCTTTCACATGAAATCCATGTCATACTGATAACATGAATCAGATATGAATGGCATCTACTCAAATTAGGCCTTATGGGTAATTTCCCCCCAAAAAAAATCAAAAACTCTCAAAGAACAAAAAAACAAACAAAAAAACCCCAAAACAAATAAACAACAAAAAAACAAAACAACAACAACAACAAAAAGTTCAAAATCAGTCAGGGTATTTGACACTGACCATAAAATGATATAAGATACAATTTGTTATTATAAGATATTTGGCATTATCAGCACACAGACAGATAACACCCATTACCATAAAAAATGTTGAAAATCTCCAACCCGACATCATTCAACACACAATATGAGTCACTCGTAAGCATGCAAACCACCCATGTTGTATACCAAATGAAAGAAAATTAAAGAAGCTTTTGCATTAATTCCTTTTTTAATGATGATATAAGTCAGTCATGAATGGCATCTTATCAAATCGGTTTTCACACATTCACACACACACACAATCTACAAGCTGCATTGTCAAAATCCATTCAGAGTGTTTCATACAAACTAAAAAGTAATACCAGAAACAGTTTTTGTTTTCTGCTAACAGGCATGTGACATTTCTAGTATTTAGCAACATGATATTCATTATCAGAATAAACCTTAAAAATTTGCATACTAGTTCAGTAGTTCGCAAACACAGACCACCAGTTACAAATTACACAGACTAGTTCTTACCATCCAACACATAATAAATGATAAGCATTTACAGCACTGCAAAAAATGTCTAAATAAGCTGAATCAGAGTAAAGGAAATGTTCTTGAAAGATAAAAAAGATATCTTCAAAAAAATTGTACTGGTTATATATATATATTTTAGTAAGAAATTAATCATGATCCACTGTTCAACCTGAGTGACAACCTAGCTGTGTGACAGAAGAAGACATTTCCTCTTTTTCTAAAATGTGTCACAGGTTTCACACTGCACAGAATTTTTTCTTTCATTTTTTTCCCCCAAGGGGTAACAGTGTTTATAGTTCCTTTTAACATCACTCCAGACAGGGCGAACAGGTCATTGTCAGGACCATGCTTGTTGTGCATGCATGTATTAGTATATTCACAAAGTGTGGATACTAATTCAACAGTAAAGAACATTTTGAAATAAAAATTGCGGCTGTGGTGAACCCCCTTACATCTCCTCGTGTCCAGACATCAGGTGAGTAGAATTCAGGCACATGTGAAGGCTGAAATTGAGGCACTGGCTGGCTTGGCCCTGGATCTATATCGTCGTAACTCCCTGCTCAGAAATCAGATATAAACTTGACATTGAACTTGGCCTTGTGGTGATTGAGGCCTCTTCTATGGCCTGATCACCGTCAGAATTGGACTACTACCTGCATGCCTGGCGATACAGGTCTTACTGTCCTACCTATTCGTAGCAAGCAGGATTATACGGTGCAGTGCGCATCCAGTCTGGTCTTATATGTGTTGACTGTTGGCGCTGTAACTACATAATCTGGAAGGTTGTTCCACTGAGGTGTTGATAACACGTTCTGCAAAGTAGTTGCTTCTGATGAGCAAACGGCTAAGCTTATGTCCCTTGTAGACTTTTAGGCTGCTGCCCATTGTGTCCCTACCTTCACGAACGAATTCACATTTACAAAAGAATCGCTTCCATAGCAACACATGATATCGTCAAAATATAACCTTGAATTTTACAAACAATAATTCGAATATGTAAAACGATGTAAAAATACGTTGCTGATATGCAAGGAACATACTGTGAGATCCAAAGCATGACTTTGAACAGAGGAGCAACCTTTACATAGATTTCGTTTGCTCGTCCTACTTTCTCATACCTTTCTGGGTCAAACTGGGGTCCGGTCAGATTTCGCCGCTCCGTGCTCCCAGTCCCCTCTTCAGCGTCGTCACCAGGGTTCCAATTGTCAGAAAACTCACTATCTGACATTATCGGGTCACTATCAGAGCCTGAAGAACTTACGATTAAAGAGAAATTAAACAAAAGTAAGCACAGTGACTGAGGAGTCTTGAAAACGAAGACGAGATCCAAGATGGCGGAAATGTCATGTGGACCAGTTCTGTGTTTTACCGATGAATAAATCTAACACAATTCTACTTTCTTTTGTTTATTTTAGTCTTGACAGAACTCTAGTGATACTGAAAAATAGTTCTTAATACAAAAGACAAGAAAATAGTTAATTGTGTCTGAAATATACTTCGGAATTTTCCATCGTACTATGCACCAATATCTGATGTTCCGTACTGTCCATCAGTGATTATCACCGGGACCTCTGCAAAGCATCAAACTTCGTATCGATAAAGGATCGTCGCCCAGTACTTCAATAAGAAAGAAAAAGAAAAGTGAAATGGGAATTAATCTGCCTTGTTGATGTTTTACCATTCCTTCTTTCAAAATTAAAAGCATTTTGCGATTTAGTAATGACTTAACTGGTTGGTAGTATGACCTGCGCTTCTGTTGACAGTTGTTCAGTGTTTAATTGCATAGGTTGGGATTCTGCCAAAATTAAAGAAAAGCGTGTTGCAATAAAAGTAAAGATATATAAATCAGTATGCACGCTTTGTGACTCAGCCTAATATCTGAAATGGAAACAGAGTATTAGGTTACGAGAAGTGATCACAATACTAATACAGTGGGGTAGGGGGAGGGGCGGGTGGAGGGGGGGGGGGGATTATGAAGTAATTGATCATCAACTTTTGGATTCTTGATTTTGTACTATTATTATAGTCAAACTTCAATTGATTATTTTTTCTGATAATCTTGATGGTTAACACTTACTACTGAGACTGATTGGAAATGGGCAAAATTTGCCAGCAATTAAATACTGACTACTGCATTAGAAATAGTAAAGTTGACAATATAAACAGAATTTCTTGCTTTGGAAGGAAATACCGATAAGCAGTGATTCCTTATCATGACCCTCAGACATCCACATTGATTATTCTTTTGTCAAACTGATAATGGAATGCTGGAGAGTTCCACTAAGCTTACGCGACTTACAGAGGCGCGTCACATGATCTGTGCTCTTGAAGTTGATTCGCTCTCAAAATTTGCGAGCAACAAAGGTGATCAAGACGGGAGCCGCGTGTCGATATAAGGACACAGCCATGAACAACTTGACCTAAAGGGCGAAACGCCAATTGGTCGTTAAACTCATTCACTCGGGACAATGGATAAGCATTCGGTTCTTTAGCTTCCAAAAGAGGCGTGATGTAAGATTCCAAGTGAAGGTGTCTGAAAGAAAAGCGCCTACATCTGTAGACACCAAGAGAGAGAGAGAGAGAGAGAGAGAGAGAGGATAGCTGCAAGCAGACATGCAAATAAACAACAACGAAACAATTTCTCAGTATCCTTTTAATTATGCATAAAAACAAAATCAAAGCCAAAAACGCACAACACGAAACAGTGTAAATGCAAAATGTCAAACGTTTATGTACCCTCGTAAGCAGAAAAATCTTATGTTTTCTTTTGTGTAGTGGCAGCAGTAGCAGTAGTCTTCAGTTTTCTTTTCCCTTCAAAATGATATAGTCAGTACTGAACGGAGGAAAAAGCGGAGGACGGTTGTGGGACGAGGGGAGAGCTGGATGAAAGAGGAAGGAAGAAGGGATGGGGGAAGGTGTGACTGTGTGTGTGTGTGTGTGTGTGTGTGTGTGTGTGTGTGTGTGTGTGTAAGCATGCATGCTTGTGTGTGTGTGTGCGAGACAGAGAGAGAGAGGGGGGAGGGGGGGAGGGGGGAGGGAGGGAAGGCAACTGTCATTTCGTGGTTATGTGTTTCACACAAGAGCTTTTTTATTTTTTATTTTTTTTTAAAATTATTTCTGTTTAAATCGTAAAACTTATCATTTGAAGCCTATCTGCTATGGTGGTAAAAGTATGAAAAAACAACAACAAAAAACAACAATGACTTAAGCTTTGTCACTATGTTAAGATGTTTTGGAATGATAATGAATCATCGTCATTAAATCGATGTGCAACAAATCAATGCAGATGTGGGTGCCTTAATTGTTGTTAAATACCGTTTTCTCTTTCGGATGTGTGTGTGTGTGTGTGTGTGTGTGTGTGTGTGTGTGTAATATTTGTATATACATATACATACACACACACACATATATATATATATACACACATACATATATATATATATATCTCTCTCTCTCTATATATATATATATATACGTGTGTGTGTGTGTGTGTGTGTGTTTGTGTGTGTGTGTGTGTGTGTGTGACGAAGGCATGCGCTTTTTTTTGAAGTCCCACTCAGCTTTTTTCTTTTACTTCTAATTTTAATTAAAAAAAATGATACAATCCAGATTTGTGAGACGCATAACATTAATTTTTGTTGTCTGTTGTATCTTGCTTGTTGATGTTTTGTTTTAAAAAAGAAGCAACAAATCAGTCTGGCAAGAACGTGACACTGATGAATATACATATATATGAAAATAGCCATTACTTCGTCTGGAAAACATCGATGAATACACACACACATTTTGACGAATACACATGCATATGAAAACAACCACCTTTAGGTTTTGCAAAGTTATCGACAAATATATAATATCCCCTCCTCTCTGCTTTCCCAGTAAAACTGTCTCCAAATATCAATAATAAAACGGTCTTCAAATATTGTCATAAACAAACAATAATTTGCGAAATCCATCAAAATCTGCTAAAACGTCAATCATACATATGCCGTTTCCGTCTTACAAATATGCCATAACAAAACAATAATCTTATAAAACCTATCAAAATCCTTAAACGCCAATCATACATAAGCAGTTTCTTCCCGGATAATGCAATATAAAGTTTCTTTGGTTTGAGTACGTATATTTTAATGACAATGGACTACATTACGTCATCCATCCACCCCTCTCATACAAATGATATCCATGAGTCTCAGTCAGTTAGTTCTCACTTACTGACACACACATGCCTGAAAACCCCACCTTACACATAAACAAATTAAATAAAACCTGGAACACTATTTTCGTACCAAGCTTAATAACATCTTGAAAGTCTAATGTCATGCAAACAGTCAGTGGTCCTGTTTGTATTTGTATTTATATTTCTTTTTATCACAACAGATTTCTCTGTGTGAAATTCGGGCTGCTCTCCCCTGGGAGAGCGAGTCGCTGCACTACAGCGCCACCCATTTTTTGTGTGTATTTTTTCCTGCGTGCAGTTTTATTTGTTTTTCCTATCGAAGTGTATTTTTCTACATAATTTTGCCAGGAACAACCCTTTTGTTGCCGTGGGTTCTTTTACGTGCGCTAAGTGCATGCTGCACACGGGACCTCGGTTTATCGTCTCATCCGAATGACTAGCGTCCAGACCACCACTCCAGGTCTAGTGGAGGGGAAGAAAATATCGGCGGCTGAGCCGTGATTCGAACCAGCGCGCTCAGATTCTCTCGCTTCCTAGGCGGACGCGTTACCTCTAGGCCATCACTAGTTTGTGGTTGTCACTCCCAACTCAGTAATAAAAAAAAGATGATTAAACAAAAACTATTTTCTCACCAACCCCACCCCGAAAAAAGATAAAACAACCCCCTCCTCCCCCCTACCCCCCCCCCCCCCCCAAAAACAACAACAAAAAACAAGCAAACAAAAACTATACCCCCCCTCACCCCCCAAAAAAACAACAACAACCAAGGTTAAAATTTACAGTCTTTTTAAGTTTGTGTCTGGTAATCTAACGTGGTATCCATGAAACGGTTCTGGTTATAAAGAGATGACGGTAAGTCCTGTCGAAGTGATAGTTGAGCATAATGTGAACACAGCCCCGACAGACAACGACATGACCTTGAAGCAAATGCTATTGGAGGCACCAGCGAGGAGGGCTGGACCTAGAGATCACCGCGTTTAACAGGGCATATGGAAGCCTATAGATTGACACTGCCTCACAACAGCAAAAGGAATTGATGTGAATGACGAAGAACAAAAATCAGTGACAAAAGTTCATAATCATATTATGCTTGGATACTGTTCCAAGAACTGTTTCAGTTCAGACACTGGTGTACGAATATAAATAGAATTTGTACATTAGGAAGTAAAAGCATTATGTTGCTCTGGAAATTGATCACTCTACATCAAAATGATATAGGCAGAACGACAAGTATTCATAAACGCACTGATTCCATGTAGCATTAGCTTAGTCCAATACCAATGCTTGGAGAACTTCAAACCAATATGATTCTACAACAACACAGGCGATCCAGGTGAGTTCTCCCGAAACACACAATCGACCGAGAACAGCTGAAACAACTGTCAGTTTCACCGTTCATATCCACTGTAATATTAAATCAGCACTGTCAGATTATTCACGGTATATTCTGGCATCAGTGGTCACTGTCCAGCTTTCTGTACTTGGTCCCCTAGATTCCTTTAACGCCAGCACAAACATGAAACGCACACTGACAGCGAGACAGTACATTTACATGACCCGAGGATTATTGTCATATCTTACAATCTGTGATTATTCAGACGCCACTGAAGCGCCGTGTATCTTCCATGACACTGATATTCTTAACCGTTACCACTACGCACGCACGCACGCGCGCGCACGTACACACACACACACATGCACACGCGCGGATCAAGCATTCCAAAATGAGCCCATGGGAGATTCTAGAACTACAACGAGAATAACCTTTCCGGCCTAGCTATCATAGGTTAATTTGTTCGATAAATTATACATGGATATACACAATAAATGAACCTTGTTTTGATCTTATCAGTCTGAAAAGTCTAAAAAGAATACATCAACAACAACTGAATAAATCACAGGCAATAAAAACACAACAGTGGTGTGGATGACAATCGGCATCATCATGCACACAACTAAAACCAAAAACACGATTTTACTGCACATCTCCACAACAAAACATATGCCGTGGTTGGTTCAATGTGCATTTCTTCATTGTCATTCGCGGAAAAATTAAAGCATACTGCAATAATTTTTTTGATAAAGCACCCCTCCCCCCAAAACACACACACACACACACAAAACAACAACAACAAAAAACACAACTTCCCCCTACTTTCCCTGATATATGTTTGCAAAGAAATTCTTGGAAGCCGTAAAATTTTGATTCATCTTTCCACTGCAAAATGAAGTAAAAGAGCAAATAACACAGTAAGAGAATAAAACGTCCACGAGTCCTGTTTTTTGGTATTAACTTCATCACAGGTTCAAAAGGACACAAACGATCCCATTCCAAGTTCAAAATAAATTATATGATAAATCCGGTTAATATAGTTTCTAATATATATGTTCTTAATTAAACTCAACTTCATTTCATACCTCTAAAGAGGAACACCCACACATATACAAGTGTGCATCACAGGTCATGGAGTAAATAAAACTGTCTTCTATAATGACAACCGATGTGGAGTCCAAAATCTTGTCTCTTGTCACACTATTGGGTGAAATAAAAGCATTGAGAACATGGTTCTGGGCTATGGGCTACCCCCCCCCCCCCCCAGTACTCCCCACCAAAATAAAAATGCACACACACACACAAAAAACCCCACACACACAAAACCACCTCAGAAATGCCTTTTTCTGGTCTTCAGAAAAGCTTTTGATTATCGAACAAAAATTCTGTCCACCTTTCGAAACCCGTTTCAAAACTGTCGGTGTGTCTTCAGAAAAGCTTTTGATTATCGAACAAAAATTCTGTCCCCCTTTCGAAACCCGTTTCAAAACTGTCGGTGTGTTTAAACAGATCTTATCTCATACAATTCTTTTTTTTTTCTGGCCCACCAACGAGGAGGAAGATACCAGGATTTACCTCGTGATGGCAACGCTCTCACACAATGACCAGTAAGCGTGGAGTTCCTCAAGGATGTGTCAGGCCAACTCTTCGATATAGTCATCAGAAAATGACCATCAGATACACATCAGTGCATCCAACTATCTTCATATCGCTTTCAATCGCGTCAGTAAGCGCGGCGTGCATGTGTATCATGTGTGTGTCAGTGAGTGTTCCAAGCACGAAAATCACTATCCCTGGCACCACTACATGTTTCTAAAACTATGACTATTCAACTTCACTTCACTTTTCTGAAACAGCACCAGAAAAGACCACGCTTGGAGAGGCAGTCCTTCCCCTTCTGGGCCTTTGTCCTTTTCCCTTTCTTTTTCTTCTTTCCTTTGGTGGATGAAGCCGTTTCTTTCTGGTCCGAGTCATCACTTTCCTTGATCATGCACGGATGATAGGATTTCATCTGAAAACAACACCAAACAACAACAGCAATAAAACCTGGAGTACAAAGAACGAACAAAATTTAATACACTCACACACAGACTAAACAACACATTCGGGCGGACGTTTTTAAGCATGCACATATGGACATGATTGCACACATACCGTCACCCCATGCACGTACATATACGTTGGCTATAAATACCCAAGTGCTAGTTGTTAGTGTGTTGTGTAAACAGACACATTAATACAAAAATAATGTATGTAAGTATACATATATATATGCTTATATATATATATAGAGAGAGAGAGAGAGAGAGAGAGAGAGGCTGACACAGGGTGTGCGAGAGAACGGGACAGACAGAAGAAACAGACAGACAGAGAAACAGGCAGACGGACAGACAGACAAAGACAAGGATGTAGGAATACCAGTCGAGGGTCGCAGATCTCCGTGACGAGGCCTGCCAGCCTGTGGAAGGCAGCGAACACGTTGTCTCCAGTCTTGGCGCTGGTCTCGTAAAACCCGAACACCTTCCCCGCCTTCACCATCTGTCCGAGGCCGTGTCACACACACACACACACACATGTAATCATACAACACACAAACACACACGCATGCACACACACATGTAATCATACAATACGCACACACACACAAACATACACATGTAATGATATAACACAAACACACACACACATATGTAATCATTTAAACACACACACATGTAATCATACAACACACACACACACACACACACACATGTAACCATACAAGAAATACATGTAATCATATAACCTACACACACACACACACACGTGGTAATTAGCACTTTGACATGAATGATGTACGGCATATACCCGATTGCACTGTAACTTATAGAGAGTAGAAGACAAGAGGGAGACAGAAAGGTGGAGAGAGAGAGCGAGAGAGGGGTGGGGGGTGGGGGGGGAAGAGAGACACACATAGACAGAGAAAAAGATATACACACACATATATATATATGTATATACAAAGAGAGAGAGAGAGAGAGAGAGAGAGAGAGAGAGGTGTGTGTGTGTGTGTGGAGACACAGACAGAGAAAACAAGCAGTAACAAGAGAGAGAGAGAGAGACAGACAGAGACAGACAGAGACAGACAGACCTGCAGACACACAGACAAACCTGTAGACAGACAGAGAGAATGATGGAGACACCACACACACACAACACCCACTGCCCTCCCCGATCCCCCTACCCCCCAAAATAAAACCAAAGGGGTGCTTACCATCTCTCCATCCTCCTTGGTCACCTGTCGCCGTTCCTCCATGTCGGCCTTGTTGCCGCACAACACAATGGGAACGGGTTCATACTTGTTGTGGCTGTGGCGGATGCCCTGTCATCACCACAAACACGCGCACGCACACGCACACGCGCCCGCCCACACACACACACACACGTATGCAGACACACACATACACATATATATATATATACACACGCACGCACAAGCACACACACACCACAGATCAGAAGTGATGTATCATATAATACAATATACATAATTGTATTGTGGGGTGTGTGTGTGTGTGTGTGTGTGTGTGTGTGTGTGTGTGTGTGAGGGGGGGGGGTATAATTACGTGTGAAGCCTTTGTGTGTGTGTGTGTGTGTAAGGGGGTGGAGGTGGGGAGGGGTGAGGGTTGGGGCGGGGAGGGAGCTGTGTACTTGTATGTAGCCTATTTTATAGCGCTGTGATGCAGGCGCTACAGCAATGCAGCATACAGACAATGCACTGTATTGAACGGTATTGCATGGTAATCAATTGTAATACATTGCGCTGCATTCCTGTGCACTGCACTGTATTCTTAGTTTGTCCATGTGTACAAGCATAAGGAAGGGAGGAAGGAAGGAAGGAAAGGAGGAAGGAAGGAAGCAAGAAAGGAACGATGGAAGCCAGAAAGGAAGCAAGGAAGGAAAGAAGGAAGGTCGCAAAGATGGAATGAAAGAAGGAAGCAAGGAAGGGAGGGAGGAAGAAGGTTGGAAGGAAGGAAGGAAGGAAGGAAGGAAGGAAGGAAGGAAGGAAAAGGGATGCAAATATGGAAGGAAGAAAGAAAGGATAGAAGCAAGCAAGGAAAGAAACAAGGAAGGAAGCAATCAAGCAAGAAGTGAAAAAAGAAAGAAAGGAAGGTAGGAGAGAAAGAAGGAAGCACACAAAAAAAGGGGAAAAAAAAAACAAACAAAAAAAAACCCAACCAGCGGAACTTGAGCTTACACTTACAGTTTCTACGCTGTTGATCCAGTATTCCAGATTACTGTATGACTCCCGGTCTGTGATATCATACACCAGTATTATGCCCTTGAAAAAAGAAACAAAGACAAACTAATGAGGATGTAAAACAACTATAACAAACTAATAAGGATGTATAAACATTCGCATATTATTTACGCTAAAGTCATAAAAGAAACAACACAAAACAACGTTTCCAAACATTAGAATTTAACAATACTACGAAGATTAAATGTAAAATTTACTAGCAGGTTCAACATGCACACACATTTGTTTATGAAAGTGTACATATTCGTGATGATGGCAGACAGACAAAGAAATAGATAAAGAGGTATATAATTATAAATGAAACAGACAGACAGACATTGATTATGTACATATTCCCATACAAAGACCGACATTATAGTCAGACAGTAACGGGCACAAAAATAAACACAAGACAGAAAGAAAGAATAGGAAAAAAATACATGCTGACAACCTACGGAATATGATGCTTTTATATTGTCAAAAAGAAGACAATGAAGAAGAAGGGGCAGAAGAAGTAGAAGAAGAAGAAGGAAAAGGATGATGATGATAATGATGATGATGATGATGATGAAGGGGGTGGGGGAGGAGGAGAAGCAGCGATAACTGAGAACAATGTACATCACCACACCACCCCTCTATCCCCCTACTCTCGCTACCCTCCTCTTACCCCCAGTTAAGTAGTCCTGTCCCTTCCCCTTTTCCTACATTCACAGGCTCCCACGACACACACACACACACACACACACACACACACATTCACAGGCTCCCACAACACACACACACACACACACCAAAGACACGCCCACACCCCCACGCATAGAGCAGAGGGGCAAAGGGCAGAAGGCAAGTGTCTTATCACCTGAGTCTCACGAAACTGTTGACGGCGTATGGAGCGGAACCGTTCATTACCCGCCGTGTCCCTGTAAGACCGGTCAAACAGGAAGAATGTCATACTCAACCCACGTTTTATTTCTTGAATGGTGAGTCATGTGCTCTGTGTGTGTGTGTGTGTGTGTGTGTGTGTGGGCACGCGCCGCGTGTGTGGGCGCGCGCCGCGTGTGTGGGCGTGGGTGTATGTATGTATGTATGTATGCATGCATGCGGCGTGTGTGTGTGTGTGTGTGTGTGTGTGTGAAAGCAAAACTAGTCATGGGAACTTCTAGGTAAAGGAAGGGGGCAGCAAGCGTGCGTGACAGAGAGAGAGAGAGGGAGAGAGAGGGAGAGAGAGAGGGAGAGGGGAAGAGATAGAGAAAGAGGGAGCGAGGGAGAGAGAGAGAGAGAGAGGGAGAGAGGGGGGAGAAAGAGAGGGAGAGAGAGACAGAGGAGAGAGAGAAAGAGAGGGGGAGGGAGAGAGAGACAGAGGGGAGAGAGAGAGAGAGAGAGAGAGAGAGAAGCATAGAGAGGCAGACAGACGGAGACCGAGAGAGACAGACAGACAGAGACATACTGGGAGAGACAGATTGAGAGAGACAGAGAGATGCAATATAATGACAAGACAAGATATGAATCAAGTCACTCACCAAACGTTCAATGCTATCAAAGCACCGTCTGCCTCAATCACTTTCGTCACAAAGTCCTCCCCTGGTCAACAGACAGACGGACATCACATGTCTTTAATGAAGGAGCGCTCACCGAGCACAGATAACAGTGTTACTAGTATCAGTATGTGTTTCAAATAAATCATATCAGGGTGAACAGATAGGACAGCACTGCATCATGCAACGTTTCCAAGGAGTGTGACAGTCAATACAGCTGTCAAAGTTTCAAAAAATGTCGAACAGCATAGAATGATCTCAGAGGGGGGAAAAAAAAAAAAGACGAACTTGAAACAGGCGAAACTGAATCAACAATTTTAGGGACAGGCGAATCGGCGTGTGCTGGTGTGCGTTGGGGGAGGGGTGTGGTGCGGGATGGAGTGGGGGATGCGGTGGGGGTTGAGGCTGGGAGTGAGGGGACGGGAAAGGGGGTACAGTTTGGTTTACTTCTGTCAGGGACTGTGTAACTGGTACAAAGGACACTTTTGATTATCACATTTTCAGGGACTGTGCATTTGGTGCAGAGTACAATTTTATAAAGGTCTGGGACCGCAGAGTTAATGCAGACGACAAACATACATACACACACACGCGCGCGCGCGCGCACACACACACACAGATGATACACACACACACACAGAGCAACACACACACACACACACACACCTACCCCTCTCCACACACACACACACACACACAGTGAACCAGCGTCTCACCAACAGTGGGTATAGTGTTGGTGATGAACTCTCTGCCCATCAAGGACCTCAGGATGGCCGTCTTGCCCACCCCGCTCGTCCCCAGGATCAGCACTTTGTAGGAAACGGCGCAGTTGTCCTTCGTCAAGGGCATGGCGCCCGGTGACCTTGACCCTTACAAGGTCAGTGTCCACTGGCTGGCAACGACGTCTTGGTCAGCGTCTGCAGCAAGCAAAGGAGTAAAATATCTTAGATTGCCAGTAGGAAGACAAGACTGAGGAGGAGTGAACAACAGTACCCGGGCTCTCACAGCAACGGATTCCGGCTTCAGTCAACATTCCGGCCCGTCCTCTCAATGACTGATGCAGCCAGCCTGTCGTTCTTGCACCGAATACAGCTTGGGGGAAAGCACGCTACTATTGCATTGATTCATTTTGCATTATATGTGACTCTACAGTCCAGTTATTTCATCATGAATCTGACCAGTCAACAGTAAATACGTACGGCATTATGTCAGCGATCATCAGGAATCCCATACGGCAAAAACTACTACTTCATTTACAGATCTCCACTTCAGAGCCAGATTATTATCATTAAAAAAAAAAAAAAATTCAATCCTTACATCCACAACTAATCTTGAGGAAAATGAAACTCCCAGAAGAAAACAACCAATCGAATTTTGCCAAGTCTCCTGATGGAGAAAATATAAAATATTCATATGCTACAATGAAAATTAAAAGTTAAATCAAAATTACCACATAAACAAAAACAACTTAGGTGTCTCGCACAATCAGCGCCCTGGGGAAAGTCTGTAGAAATAATTGTAAAAAAAAAAAAACCCCAAAAAACCAACAACCAACAACACACAATCAGCCGTTTGTTTAGCAAGTCTGCATTGTCTTTGCCGCTCTTAAGTTCGTTAAGGATACGTCATTCGCAAGGCATCCTGTTTTGACGTCATATCCTGACGTTCTTCTTGTGAGAGAGAGAGAGAGAGAGAGAGAGAGAGAGAGAGAGAGAGAGTGTGTGTGTGTGTGTGTGTGTGTGACATCATTATCGATGAAGAAACACGTCGGTCATGATGACGTTTTGTTTATTATTATTATTATTAGTTCCGACCGCAAATTGACTTCTTGCGAGTGACAAATAACACATACACAAGATACCCTAACAAAAAAGGCTGTTCTAGAGAACTGTCACGGACTGAGGGGAAGAAGAAGACACAGGCTCAGACGAAGACGACGACGACGACGAAGAAGAAGAAGAATCAGAATGCACACTAATATGGGGCAAACTCAGGGGCTTCACGTGTACTTTTCGTCAAGATCCAGAGCATAAACAAACATCACTATTCTGAATGACCACCACATTGGAGTGGTGGCCTAGAGGTAACGCGTACGCCTAGGAAGCGAGAGAGAATCTGAGCGCGTTTGTCCGAATCACGACTCAGCCGCCGATATTTTCTCCCCCTCCACTAGACCTTGAGTGGTGGTCTGGGCGCTAGTCATTCGGATGAGACGATAAACCGAGGTCCCGTGTGCAGCATGCACTTAGCGCACGTAAAAGAACCCTGACGGCAACAAAAGGGTTGTTCCTGGCAAAATTCTGTAGAAAAATCCTCTTCGATAGGAAAAACAAATAAAACTGCACGCAGGAAAAAATACAAAAAAAAAGAAAAAAAAGAAAAAAGAAAAGAAAAAAGAGTGGCGCTGTAGTATAGCGACGCACTCTCCCTGGGGAGAGCAGCCCGAATTTCACGCAGAGAAATCTGTTGTGGTAAAAAGAAATACAAATACAAATATAATTTTACAGATCAAAATGGGCAAAAAACATCTATAGGACGAGAATACACTTCTCAACATAATCTTTAAAAAAAAAGTATATCAATCAAAAAGTTACGGCAATGCGCACATTTAGCTGGGCAGATGACTAACAAGCTGGTTACAAACCAGTAGCCTAATCCACAAAATCTGCAGAGGTTAGGAGTGTCCCACTGATACATCGCGTTTACAGATTCCAAACATTTTGCACACGATAGAATATAAACATGATCCCGTGGCTGCAAAAACCTGACACATGAAATTCAACCTGATCCCACAAACTGGACGCTAAGGACCCATAGAACTGCGCGTGTCAAATGAAGAAGAATTGATGCTTCTACGACATGTTGATCAAGGATGGCACTGAATCAGTCGGAGGTGCTTCATAGTAAAGGAACAGCTGCGAGGAGAAACAATTATGGCCTGATCTAGTTGTGAGCGCTATCGCAAAAATGATCCGTGTGTGTGTGCGTGTGTGTGTGAGTGTGTGTGTCACGTTGTGTGTGTGCATGTGTGTGTGTATGTGTATGTGTGTCAGTGTGTGCGTGTGCGTGCGTGTGCGTGCGTGCGTGCGTGCGTGCGTGTGTGTGTGTGTGTGTGTGCGTATGTGTGTGTGTGTGCATGTGTGTGTGCGTATGTGTGTGTGTGTGTGTGTGTGTGTGTGTGTGTGTGTGTTTGTGTGTGCGTGTGTGCATGTGTGTCAGTGTGTGTGTGTGTGTGTGTTAGTTAACAGAGGGCATTCCTTGTTTCTGACACGAAGCAGTTGGTATGCGCCTTGAATAATAGCGCGTGGAAATTGCTTTGCTTTATTAATAATGTAATCAATTAACTTTTTACTACTTACGGAGACACTTCCCACTTTTTTCCTTTCTTGTCGATATGACATTTAGACGATAAGCACTGGATATTTCATTAGTTTGATAAATGAAAATACTGCAAATAGTACAAAGTTCGTATAGCAGTCTATACCTACTTGTAAACAACCACCACCGCCTGCACGCACAAACATCCTTCCACCGCAGTATCCACGTGAAGTTATTATCCCCGAAACCACAATCACAGAGCAGGACCACAATGATCATTCCATAAAAAAAACAACCAACAACAAAAAAAACAAACAAAAAACACACACACCAAAAACATGAACTTGACAACAGCCAGCTGGACAATGTCCGCACTGAATGACCACACACACACACATATTACACACACACAGAGCGAGTACTACGACACAAACTGACCAGGTAATTAGTCCATTGCTATAAACAACACAGCGTCTTGAGGTTGACCTGAGAGAAAGACGATACCTTCACAAGCGCCGGACAATGGACACTGGCTTGGCCAGTGATATTCAGGGCTCTAATTGGCCCCTGTCTATCTGTCTATATATATATATGTAAATATGTATAATTCCTCATGCCAAGTCTGCGGGAATGGTCATTATTGCGATAAGTGCGTCGTTGTTTTGTGGTTTTAGAACGTTTTATTGCTCATTGACATATAGACAGAAACACATACACACACACACACACACACAATGCTTGAGTGAGT
This sequence comes from Babylonia areolata, assembly GCF_041734735.1. NCBI lineage: Eukaryota > Metazoa > Mollusca > Gastropoda > Neogastropoda > Buccinidae > Babylonia > Babylonia areolata. The sequence continues at coordinate 51,558,786 of NC_134878.1, forward strand.
GTGAGACTACTGAAAGAGAGGAAACAGAAAATACGGACTGACAAAGACATCGAGACTCACAGCCACCGGTAAAGACACACACAGATAAGACATAGTAAGACAGAGAGAAAACGCACAAAAAGGGACTCGAGCGTTCACATCCTTCTGTATGTATGCAGAGCGTTCACATCCTTCTGTATGTATGCAGAGCGTTCACACCCTTTTGTATGTATGCAGAGCGTTCACATCCTTCTGTGTGTATGCAGAGCGTTCACATCCTTCTGTGTGTATGCAGAGCGTTCACATCCTTCTGTATGTATGCAGAGCGTTCACATCCTTCTGTATGTATGCAGAGTGTTCACATCCTTCTGTATGTATGCATCCTGTTACAAAACAGACCATAGCAGAAGAACATAAATGTCGCACGTTGTGGCGAGCTATATTATCGTTAAACCGTAGAGCTGTTGCTGTTACTGAGGTCACCCTCTCCCCGCCCACCTCCCTCCCACCCCTCTCTCTGTGTGCTCTGGTAACAAGATAGGGCCCAATGCCCCAGTGACCTCTCTCGCTGCCAACCGGATAGACTGCCTCAGACACAAGGTGGGGAAAGAAAGGTCGGATGTGAAAGTGGTGTGCTGTGTATTATATATCATTGTTTTATTGTGTTGTGTTGCGTTAAAGTATATATTATAGCTGTGTGTGTGTGTGTGTGTGTGTGTGTGTGTGTGTGTGTGTGTGTGTGCGCGCGCACGCGCGTGTGTCAATATTTATAATCGTAACTGCTGATCAGGTGGAGTACGGTGATACCCCGACTGTGCTGAAATCCAAAACTGAGCTGTTTATTTGTTTCCATGCGTAACTGAGAAGCGTTAGCTATTCAAACGCGTGGCCGTTGTTCAATCACTTTGTAACGCCTATAAGGAGGAGGAGGCGTTTAATGATCATAATTATTATCACTTAACTGCGTATCCAGTGGACATGATGATGATGATGATGATGATGATGATGATGATGATTGTGATGGTGATGATGATGATGATGATGACAACGTATGAGAGAAGAGGGAGGAGTGGAAGAAGAAGGCTGGTGAAACAAACGCTTCATGCGCGCCGGCAAGCCCGATTCACGTCCACAGGTTTATCTTTAACCGGACTGATGTGATCGCCTGTGTCGCAGGGCACGACTTGACGTGCAGTCAATTAATTAATGGAAACGTGTTCTCCATAAGGCTGATTGTGTGCTCCCCTTCCCCCATAATTAATTAGACACACGCACCGAGTTACCTTCACAGAATACTCGCGCTAGCTCCGAGTAGGCCTAATGCGAATTCTTCACAAATGTTGCTGTGGAACTGTTTTTGGTTCGATGGAGCTACACCTAAGAGAGCCATACGGCCGGAAAGTTGTAAGCATGATCTTTGGGTACCGGTCGTGTCTTTTCTCTGTATCTCTATCTTCTTCTCTGTGATCTATCTCTTGTCTCTCTCTCTGTATGCCTGACCCCCCCCCCCCCCCCCCCCACACACACACACACTCCCCCCTCTCTCTCTAGAGCTCTCTCGCTAGCCCCGAGTAATTCGAATTCGAAACCGAAATGTTGCTGTGGAACTGTTTTGGGTTTGATGTAGGTATACCTATGAGAGCCATACGGAAAGTTATAAGCATGATCTTTGGGTACCGGTCGTGTCTTTTCTCTGTATCTCTGTTTTCTTCTCTGTTATCTATCTCTTGTCTCTCTCTCTGTATGCCTGACCCCCCGCCCCCCCCACACACACACTCCCCCCCTCTCTCTCTAGAAGCTCTCTCTATTTCTCTCTCCGGGTTTCTCTTTCTCTCTGTTCTTGCTATGTGCATCTCTTTTAGACTTATTGTTTCATATTTACATTACTATAGTATTTGATAACATATACGATGTATGCTTATATGTGTGTAAGTGTGCGTAAGAGAGAGAGAGAGAGAGAGAGAGAGAGAGAGAGAGAGAGAGTGTGTTCTCTATGTTTTTTTTCCTATGTAGTTATTAATACCATGCTTGTGTGTGTGTGTGTGTGTGTGTGTGTGTGTGTGTTATGATCACCATGCTTAAGCCTTTATGTAGTATTGTGAACGCATGTTATGACTTTTAAGTAGCATCAGTTGTGCAGTGCATGCAATGACATATATAATGTAGTATTGTGTAGTGTAGACCCTGTTTCAGAGCGGGGACTGGATGAAAAACAAGAGAGGCAAGGCCTTCAAGACTCACTTGTGATACACTTAAAAAAAAAAAAAAAAAAAATTCCAAGGTTTTTATGTATTGAGTATAATTTCAAAATGTAATGTTTAAGATGAGAAAGATCAGTTTAAAGCCAATTAACTCCCCTAGCATTAATTACAGAGTAATTTCCCTTTTTTTACTATCTGCACCAAAACGTTTGCAAAATAAATAAAACTTCCATGCTTAGCAAAAGAAGTTCCTGTTTGAACAAAAAATGATAATAAAGACTGCTCTTGTTGTTGGGTCAGAATATCAGATCAAAGTTCCAAGTTTAGAGAATACAAAAAATATAATACAAAGTAAATGCAGTTTGCATATAATTAGGCTTCATTTTTTATTTTTTGTGCCCATCCCACAGGTGCAATATTGTTTTAAACAAGGTGACTGGAAAGAACTGAATTTTTCCTATTTTTATGCCTAATTTGGTGTCAACTGACAAAGCATTTGCAGAGAAAATGTCAATGTTAAAGTTTACCACGGACACACAGACACACACACACAGACAACTGAACACCGGGTTAAAACATACTCACTTTGTTTACACAAGTGAGTCAAAACAGCGCCAGTGCTTATCTATGATTCTCGAAAATAAAGAATTTTGTCTTGTCTTGTCTTGTCTGCACCCGCCTTTCCCTCTTCCTTTTCGTTTGTCTGTCTCTACACTTCTCCGTTGCTTGTTTATCTGTCTCTTATTTTCCTGTTTATGTGTCTGACGTATGTCTCTGCACTCCAACTCTCTGCCTGTGCATTTATTTCAGTTGTAATCTTTCTCTCCCTTTCTCGCTCTATTCTTGCCCCCCCCCCCCGCCCCCCAACCCCACCACTACCCCCCGTCCTCAACTTCCATCTCGTTTTCAGCGGCTATGTATGGGCCGGTGGCCTTGTCATCAAACTGTTGTCTGTGTCTCTTTACCGTGTCGTCTATCACTATTTACCAAAAATTTTGCCAACTGCCTGCTTGTTCTCTCTCTCTCTCCAGGCGAGCCGATAATCACATGATTGCGAAGCAGTTTGATGGGTCACTTGCAGGTCGTTCAGTTTGAGAACAGCTGCACCCTTACCAAACATCGAAAGCTCTTTGAGCTAGTACGGTTTATTTGGGGAGCAGCCGCACTTTATGTCAGCACGAGTAGCTGAAAACATGGCGCGGCAAACCAGACTGAGACAGGGAGGAGGGAGTGAAAATAAACAGTGAAGACCCGACTAAAAACTTTTCAACTGGACTGCTGCGATAACTCACGTTGCTGTTATTTATCTTGGACCAAGCTGCTTCGGCCAAGTCCGAAGATTATTTTCAAATCTTGACTTTTCTATCTATTTTTAAACTATTTTCTTTCTGTTCTTTGTTCAGTTTCTTTCACGTCTTTGCTTTTCTTTCTTTCTTTTTCGGTGGTTATTTTCTTTGTATGGTAAAGGCCAGCGTGTTGGATTTATGCCAACAAAGGTCAGGCATCTGTTGTTTTTTTCAAACAGCAGATGCCGAGTAGTTTATATGAACCCGTCCGCACTACACTTTGACACATCCTAGAAACTGAAACCGTACAGTGCTGAAAAAGAGATGGCCAGTTAAAACTCCCCCTCCCCCCCTCTTTCATAGTGTATTTTGTCCTCGGAATGTACTGACGGCACGAGAACATTGCACTTGCCATATTCAAAGGAACACATTTTTAAAAGATCTATTTTTGTATCTCTTTCTCTATGAAGGTAAATCTAAGTCAAAGTCAGTAAGACCGTCGTAGCATCCTGTCTGTCTGTTTGCCTCTCTCAATCACCGTGACGAACGCACATGCGCGCGCGCACGCACGCACACACACACACACACACACGCACACACACACACGCACACACACACACGCACGCGCACACAAGCACACACACAAACACACACACCATTATCACAAAGCTTCAAGCTGCGATATAATACGTACCACCTTCTGAATCCCCCGCATTCCATCGCAGACTTAAGTCACGACGTTGGACATGTGCAAAAACGTGTGTAACACCAGCAGCAGCAGCAGCAGCAGCAGCAGACCTGACAATTAACTCCCTGATCGAAGCAACCGACAGCCGACCACCGTTTGTGCCTCTTTCCTCAGTACAGGGTGTGTGAAGGTGAAGGTGAGAACAAGCAATACCCGTTCTTCAATCAGGGGGAACGCCAGGCAGCTGGCTGCTGCACGTTAATGCACAAACTGGCTATCGCCACTGCGACAGTGTTGATAATCAAACCAGCTTTCCACGGAAATGAAGTATATATACACTCACTCGCAGACCTTTGCAGCGGCATCTCAGTCTCACCAACGGCCGGACAGTCTGAGTCTGAAGCAAAGACTACCGACTATAACTTCCTGTAAAGAGGTGGAAGACGTGAAGAAATGGTGGTTTTGTAGAACACTTTGGATGCGTTTTTCTGACGATTTTCTGTGCTCAAGAGTACAGAACATCGTTTTACGTGTTGACGAAAAACCCAAACAAACCCGTACTGTTTGGTTACATGCATGCCATCTCGAACATGTATTGATTAACAACAACGGAATATTCCCCCAATCTTGTCACTGCATTGTTAGATGTCATTACACTGTTGATCTGTTTATCAGTTATTATCACGCATTAAACACGTTCTGACGTTTTAATAGTAAAAATATCGAAAACCACTGATAAATAAGCACAGAAGGGAAAGGGAAAGCATTCTATTTTAAACCTTCCTTTCACCTACATCAGTCACGCACTTATACTCGGTCACACACACAAACACACACACACACACACACACACACACACACACACACACGTGCCGCATGCCACACGCAGAGTAATCACTGAGTGACAAAGGGAGACAAAGTGGACCATTAGCGACATCCGAGCATTGCCCCCGACAGAGCTGGCACAGGTATGTTTGCCAGTACAGGCATGCGCTTGTACGCGCGTGTGCGCATACCGTCTGTATTTCCGAGCGTTTGCAAGTGTGAGCGTGACTGTGTCTGCCGACAAGAATTATGGTTTCTATTAACAGTGCACTTGAGCCTGTCCGTAAGTGAACACAAGCGTGCGTGTGAGGTGACGTGGAACCTGAAAACGACCAGGTCTCCGTTAGCGTCGTGTCTCTTCCATCATCAGTTTTATTATTTCTCTCCCCCCCCCCCTTCTTTTCCATCATCATTGTCATTCATATCAACCAGCCAGTGCAGTGAGTCTCTTCTGTTATAGTTCTGCAGACCACGGGTCCACGTCTTCCGGTTTGTCAGAACGGCTTGGAAGTAGCTATTTATGTTCACAATCATATCTGTGACAAAACACTACCAAATATCCATACACATTTATCTTGGAAAATGTGTATTAATATGTTCACAATAAAAGATGTCACGAACACGAATCGTGTACCCTATCCTGTGATAATATACGCACGGAAGTAAGTCTGGAATCATGGGAATCGAGTATGATATATAAACCGCTTTATTTGTAATAAATAAATAAATAAAATAACTTGTAATAATAGTATCAGTGTCTTCAACATTTATTCCAGATACACACCCCACTCCCCCCCCCCCCCCAAAAAAAAAACCAACAAAAAAATCCAACAAAAAACCACAAAAAACCACAAATGAGACACACACACACACACACACACACAGAGAGAGAGAGAGAGAGAGAGAGAGAGCATTCCTCTAGCTGTGGAAGACTAACCCTGATACAGTCTGACATTTACACGTGCGTCACCCTCTAAAACTGGACCTAGAAACCTACTCCTATTTCCACGAGCAATTACTTCTATGTTTCCAACGGTACCCAAAAGCTGCTCTCACTGCAGCTGAAGTGAGATCACATCAAGAAAAGGAACATCGCTTTAGTCTGACATCACCTAC
>NC_134878.1:51590453-51595453 GCF_041734735.1 Babylonia areolata
GGGATGAGGAGGATAGGCAGCGGTTTGAAAGGAAGATGGAATTAAAGCAAGAAGAGGTCGAGGCTCAAATAAGCCAACCGTTTTCCCTTGCTCCTTACGATGGGAAGGGTGACTTCGACGACTTCCTGACCCATTTTGAGAGGGTAGCGCTTCTCAATAAGTGGAAGCCAAGTTCATGGGCAGCTCGCTTGGTAACCTTGTTACAAGGTCGAGCTAGGGACGCTTGTCTGCGAGTGCCTCCGGAGAGACTTCATGACTATGAGTCATTGAAAGCTGCTTTACTCCGCGAGTTTCGGCTAGATGCCCATGCATACTGCAAGCGTTTCCGATCGATGCGGAAGCTTGCAGAAGAGACCTTTATCCAATTTCTGGAAAGGCTTAAGGTCTGTCTGTCTCGCTGGTGCACAGCTGCTGGTCGCGATTACGACAGTGCTGAGGACTTAAGGGACTTGTTCCTTCAGGAACAGTTCCTAGCTACCCTTAACCCTGACCTCGTCAGTGAGGTTAAGCGTGAGGAACCAGATAGGGTGGAGGAGGTAGCACGCATTACCTCGAAGGTTGTCGGTGCCAGGAGAGCGGGACGGATGGCTGAGAGTGAGGCACGAGCCTCCAGGAAATCCAGAGATCATGGTCTTGGTGCCAAACCTCATGCGGAGCAAAAGGCCGCATCTCTTGGACAAAGTAGTTCCGCTCTTAGCGACAGCTCAAGGGGTGTCGAGAGAACCAGAGGAGTTACCTGTTTCCTCTGCGGGAAACTTGGACATGTGGCCAAAGAGTGCCGCCAGCGGAAGATGGTTTCCCTTGTGGCACAGCCGAGCTTTAGGCAGCAGGGTTCCCATTCCCCACCTCCATCTCTTTGCGTTAACTGTGCTGCAAAGCAGTACTCGCCACGATGTGAGGCTTTCGTCAACGGGGTTTCAGTCCCGGCTTTGCGAGACACCGGAGCTCACATGGTTGTTGTTGCACGCCATCTGGTCAGTCCAGATTCTTTCACTGGAGCGACTGTCCGTGTGGTGCTGGCCGAATCGAGATGCACCTCTGTCCTACCCATCGCCAGAGTAGATTTCCAGTCTCCTTTCGTGGAAGGCAGACTAGACGTGGCAGTAATGGAGGCTCCTGTGGAAGAGGTCCTTATTGGCAATACTGCCTGGCGCGAGAATGGCACTTCAGTGCCCGTGCCAGTTTACTCGGACGCCAGTCTTGTGGGTGCTGTGGAGACGCGGGCCCAAGCAGCTGCCAGGGCTAAAGGTTATCTCCCTTGCCTGTCAAGGACTTCCAGATCCATGTGTCTAGACAGGACCTAGAGCATCAGCAGGATAGCGATCCTGACCTGTGTCAAGCTCGGGAGCTGGCTGTGTCTAAAGCCGTCAAAAAGACACGATCTGGAGAGGTCATGTACTTCAGGAAGCAGGGAATACTGATGCGGCGTTTCAAGGACCATCGGGGGGAAGCAACCCAAATCTGTGTTCCTAAGGAACTGCGTTCCACAGTGTTGCTTCTTGCCCATGAAGCCCCCATGTCGGGTCATCTTGGGGTTAAGCGCACGCAGGGAAGAGTTTTCCCACATTTCTACTGGCCTGGCATGTGTGCTGACATTCGGCGTTTCGTCCGTTCTTGTGACAGATGCCAGAAGACGGTAGCTAAGGGTCGAGTCCCGAAAGTGCCACTCGTCAAGATGCCCCTCATTTCAGAGCCCTTCAGTCGTGTAGCTGTCGACATTGTAGGACCTATATCCCCTTCATCTGAGTCTGGCAACAGGTACATTTTAACAATGGTCGACTATGCGACCAGGTACCCAGAAGCTGTCGCTCTCAAACACGTTTCGGCTGAAACTGTGGCTGAGGCGTTGTTCACCATGTGGACACGAACAGGTGTTCCTGCTGAGGTTTTGACTGATCGTGGTTCTCAGTTCACAGGCAGTGTCATGCAGGAAGTCTATCGCCTTCTGTCTGTGCGGGGCTTGACCACAACCCCCTACCACGCTCAGTGCAACGGGTTGGTGGAGCGTTTTAACGCTACTTTGAAGGCAATGCTGCGGAGACTATCGTACGAGAAACCTCGAGCCTGGGACCGCTGGATTCCCGCTCTGTTATTTGCCTACAGAGAAGTTCCCCAGGAGAGCACTGGCTACTCGCCTTTCGAGCTGCTCTATGGGAGACAGTACGGGGTCCCATGCAGATCCTCAGAGAACACTGGCTCCACCCTGAGAGGCCAGAAATTCAGACTGCTGCTGAATACGTGGTAGAACTGCGAAACAGAATCGCAGAGTCCTGTACCATTGCTCAGCAAAACCTCGAAAGGGCCTCAAGGCGGTACAAGGGTTATTTTGATGCCAAAGCAAAGCAAAGACAGTTCGCTGAGGGAAGCAAAGTACTTCTCCTTCGCCCCACCAAACAGAACAAACTGGAACTTGAATGGCAGGGTCCATACACTGTTCTGCGTCGTGTGGGCATCGCAGATTATTGCGTTCAGATTGGCGAGAAAGAAAAGCTGTACCACGCCAATCTGTTGAAAGAATACATTGAGCGCACTCCTCGAGGGACTGTGGCTCTGGCTGTGATTGAAGACCCAGAGGTCTGGGAAGGAACGAGGACAGTGGAACGCGACATTCCACTCATGCCCCTGGAGGCAACTGAAGGTCCGGAGGATGTTGTGCTGGCCGCTGATAACTCCTCACTGAAAGAGGCCATTCGTGAAATGACTCGAGGGTTTAGGGACGTTCTCACTGACTTGCCTGCCTGTACGAACCTCGAGACATGCACGCTCAATCTCACCTCCGACACCCCTATTAGGGCTAAGCAGTATCCACTGCCCTACTCCCAACGTGAGACGATTCAAGAGGAGGTCCAACAAATGTTGAAGATGGGCGTGATAGAGCCATCCTCGTCCCCATACTCCTCTCCTATCGTCCTCGTAAAGAAGAAAGATGGGAAGGTACGGTTTTGCGTCGATTTCCGTCGCATCAATAAGATAACCGTGTTTGATGCTGAACCAATGCCAGATGTAGAGGCACTGTTTTCCCGGTTATCAGGGAAAAAGGTGTTCTCGAAGCTAGACCTTTCAAAGGGGTACTGGCAGATCCCCGTGGCAGAAGCTGATCGCCCTAAAACAGCTTTCACTACTCCTCAGGGACACTTCCAGTGGTGTGTAATGCCGTTCGGCCTCAAAACTGCTGGCGCAGTATTTTCCCGCATGATGCGGAAGTTAGTACTGCCTCTCAACAGCCCGGACGTGGACAACTTCATGGACGATGTTCTCATCTCCTCCGCTGATGAAACACGGCATCTAAGGCTCTTACGCAGCGTGTTTTCCCGGTTGCGTGATTGCAAACTGACAGCACGGCCCTCCAAATGTTTTCTCGGCCACAGGGAGTTAGACTATCTGGGTCACCATGTGGGTGCTGGGAAAATTTGGCCAGATGCAGAAAAAATGGAGAAGATCCGAGAATCACCTCGTCCCTGTACGAAACGACAGCTCCGAGGGTTTCTGGGCCTCGTGGGGTTCTACAGGAGGTTCGTTCCTCAGTTTGCGGAAATCGCTCTTCCCTTGACTGAGAAAACCAAGAGCAAGGAGCCAAACAAAGTTATCTGGGATGAGTACTGCGAGAGAGCTTTTCTGCAGCTCAAACAAATCCTCTGCAGTAGGCCAGTTTGCTGTCTCCCCGATCTGTCCAAGCCTTTCATACTGCGGACTGACGCTTCGAACGTGGGGTTGGGAGCTCTTCTGCTCCAAGATCAAGGTATGGGTGCTCAACCAGTGGCGTGTGCCAGTAAGAAATTGAGCCCAGCCGAACGCAATTACCCCACAATTGAAAAGGAATGCCTGGCTCTTGTGTGGGGTATTCAGAGGTTTGAACCCTACCTCTACGGGAAGGAGTTTGTCGTCCAGGTGGACCATGCACCGCTGCAATATCTAGACAGGGCCAAAACGGTCAGCGGCAGACTGACGCGCTGGGCTCTACAGTTGCAGCCTTTCTCGTTCAGGGTGCAAGCCATTCCTGGCAAAGAAAACGTTGGTGCTGACTTCCTCAGTCGTCTGCCAGAGTTGGATGAAATATGATCTGAACACGGCCCAGTTTGAGTGTTAACACCTGAATGAGGCAGCTGTATACTGGCCATGTGTATCGATCTTTTAGTACTACTTATTAGTTGGTAAGGTTGGCAATTCTATAATTTGCAATTCATCCTGTTATTCCAGACTTCATAGTTTTGATGTTGTTGTTGTTGTTGTTTTCGCCTTTTCCTTACATTTAGTTTCAGGAGGGCAGTGCCTTGGCATATGTCTCTGTTTGAGAAGACATTGTGGATGATACGGCAGTGGGAATGTGTGTTATTGTGTTTGTCATTCTGTGTGACATGTTTATAATTAAGTTTCAATCTTCGTTTGAACTTGTGAGGGGGGCTGTTGTCACATCTCATGACAAGTAAGTGCTCAACCCCCTCGTTCACCCACCCCATCTAGCTAGAGAGCAGTGTGGGTTGTGCGGTTTGCACGAGATTTTCAGTCTGTCTCAGGTCTCAGTTCAGGCTGTCACTGAACTGAGATCAGCCTCTTCCTTGTCAACAAATGACAAGATTCTGGGCTTTTCGCCCGCGACTGTCAGAGGAGGCAGCCGTGCCAGTCTTTGGCTCTCTTCAGGGCTGTTTGCCCATTTCGACGCTTGTAGTGGGGATCAGTTTCCTCCGAGTGGTCGTGGTCTCTGTGTGCTCTGTGTGAACTTCCAGCTTTGGGGTAGTGGTACCTCTCTGGAAGGTAAGAGGAGACTGTAAAGACAGTCCTAACCTGTGTTCTGTCTGTTGTCTTGTGTTCATGTCCGTGAATGAGAGAGAGAGAGAGTGAATATTTAAGTAAATATAATACTTTGCTCTTTTATGTGCATTTGTAGGATGCGTATGCATTTTTAGACATAAATTTTATAAGAATGTGATAAAATATTTGTTACGTGTATTAAAGGGTTCAACCGTAAAATCTAGATTTAAGTTTTCCTTGTGAACCCTTTC
>NC_134878.1:51600453-51602953 GCF_041734735.1 Babylonia areolata
CGTCAGTAATAACTTCTTCTTCTTCTTCTTATTTTATTATTATTATTTTAAAAAATAAATAATTGGAAGCACTAAGGGGATGAGGGGAAGGATGATGAAGACTAAGGAGGAAGATCAAAAGAGGAGAGAAGATAAAAGAAAGAAAGAAAGAATAAATAAATAAATAAATGAATGAATGAATAAACAAATAGATGAATGAATAAACGCATAGATAGATAGATAGAGACAGCGGTAGAGAGATACACATCTAAGATAGATAGATACACAGACAGACTGATGAATAAATGAATAGATAAATGAATAAATAAATATATGAATAAATAGCTATAGATAAATGAATAAACAAACAATGGGCAGAAATACTTCAGTTTTGTTTCTTGTCTAAATAGATAGACAGATAGATATATGAATAAGAAAGTAAATGAATAGATAGATAGATAGATAAATAAATAAATAGATGAATCAGTAAATAGATGAATAAACAATGAGCAAAAAGACCCCAGTTTTGTTTCTTGTCTAAATAGATAGACAGATGATAGATGAATAAGGAAATAAATGAATAGATAGATAAAGAGATAAATAAATAAATAAATAAATAAATAAATAAATGAATCAATAAATAGATGAATAAAAAATGGGCAAAAAGACCCCAGTTTTGTTTCTTGTCTAAATACATAGACAGATGATAAATGAATGAGGAAATAAATGAATAAATAGATAAATAAATAGATAAATAAATAAATAAATAACTAAATAAATAGATGAATCAATAAATAGATGAATAAACAATGGGCAAAAGGACCTCAGTTTTGTTTCTTGTCTGGACGAGCTAGTCACACCGATTGGACAGCGTGGTGGAGGTGGAAGGGAGAGAAATCAGTCGGCTTTGAAAGCACTGATAGCAGTCTTTGTTGCCAAAGATACACTTCGATCATCTCGCACAATAGCATAGCATAGCATAGCATAGCATAACACAGCATAGCATAGCATGATATCCTAATAAAAATAATATAGTATCTCATTCAGTATAGTATAGTATAGTATAGTATAGTATAGCATAGTATAGTATAGTATAGTTTCCTATTCAGCTTAGTATAGTATAGTACAGTACAGTATAGTATAGTATAGTATAGTATCCTATTCAGCTTAGTGTAGTATAGTATAGTGTTGTATGGTATCCTAATAAAAATAATACAATATCCTATTCAGCTTAGTGACTTCAATTTCAGGCCTGTCTGTTGGTTTTAACCCTGGCCTTTTTAACCCCTTGACTCCGTCACCGACGCACGCGGCTGTGGCAGTGACGGACTGAAGGGCTATTTCCCGCTCACTGATGAACATCAGACTGAACTGAACACACAGACACCGTGAACGAGACCCCATCATCATGACGGAAAAGGCGGTGGGAATGGATTGGGACACCTGGCGACGTATCAATCATACGAAGAGACTGAGCCGGCAAGGTCACATCAGTCCCCCAGACATAGTGGAGTGATGGCCTAGAGGTAACGCGTACGCCTAGGAAGCGAGAGAATCTGAGTGCGCTGGTTCGAATCACGGCTCGGCCGCCGATATTTTCTCCCCCTCCACTAGATCTTGAGTGGTGGTCTGGACGTTAGTCATTCGGATGAGACGATAAACCAAGGTCCCGTGTGCAGCATGCACTTAGCGCACACGTAAAAGAACCCACGGCAACAAAAGGGTTGTTCCTGGTAAAATTCTGTAGAAAAATCCACTTGGATAGGAAAAACAAATCAAACTGCACGCAGGAAAAAAATGCAAAAAAAAAAGGGTGGCGCTGTAGTGTAGCGACGCGCTCTCCCCAGGGAGAGCAGCCCAAATTTCACACAGAGAAATCTGTTGTGATAAAAAGAAATACAAATACAAATACAGACAGCTGTTCAGTGGACACTGACCAGAAGGCAGACAGCAGAAGACACAAGAGGGGGAAGATAAAAAAAAGAACACTGACCTGTCTCACAAGAGTCGAAGGAGAATGAACTAAAAAATGGCAAAAGGTAGACTGAACGAATAATGGTAAAAGTCGACTGGCGTGGGATAAATGAAATACTGACTGGTACTAGTACACCCATTGGGGATACTTCTTTCAAGGCTGTCGCGAGTTGCATCCTGTGGGCTCTTTTGCCTTTGATCGGGAGCAGTTATGTCCCTTGGTGTGTCCTGTGCGTGCCTGCACCCATCGTCAGTGAACACAGCGCAGGCCTCCAAGGGTGGTGCAGGATTGTTCCAAGGGTAGGGTGGAGACAAGTGCTTCTCTGGGTCCTCCCCAGCACATACGGGTGGTTTTTCTTTCTTCTTCAAAGAATCTTGGCAAAAGTCGACTGACGTGGGTTAACAGAGGCGACCGTATGGAGCCACAGGCTCTTCTTCGGGCAAATGAAATAAGTGATGACATACAGATGACACCCATTTATTTGTTTGTGTTTCCTTATATCTATATCTATATACCTCAAGGCCTGACTAAGCGCGTTGGGTTACC
>NC_134878.1:51622953-51630453 GCF_041734735.1 Babylonia areolata
TTTATGAACTACCAGTCAGTTGTAATCATAAATCGCGATTGATATTCATAAATCATGATCAGTTCTCAGAAAATATGAAATATTTCCGTACATGAAGAAGAAATGTTGCCGATATATGTTTATCAAAGGTTATGAATTTCCATTCATCAAAATATATGTTTATCATGAAATCGTTTATCGTTTGTTTGTATTTGGAGGTTTTCAAACATCTGTAACATCTTTCTGTAAAGCAGCAATATGCTCTCCCCAAAAAACGTTTATCATGACATACATTGAGACAGACAGACAGACAGAAAGAAAGACACACACACACACACACACACACACACACACACACACACACACACACACACACACACACACACACACACACACACACACACACACACACACACACACACACACACACACACACACACACACACACATGTGCAGCAAAACCATAAAGGTGATCACATGAACTCCTTTTGTTTCCACACCGATGAAAAAGTACGCCTATGAGGAAAAAACAACAACCCCCCCCCCCCCCCCCCCCAACAAACAAACAAACAAACAAAAAACCCAAAAGTTGTCTTAAACAGATGGAATGAACGATATCAAACGCTAATTAATTTGTTTATTTGGTTTTTGTATTTTGAAGGTCTGTTTGGAAAAAAAAGAGAAAAAGAAAAAAAGAAAAAGAAAAAAAGAAGATCCTATTACCACAAGACGCTAAAAAAGGAAAGAATATCAGAATAGCATCACACTTCCATCCTTCAGTTTTTATCCTCTTTCTCTCTCCCCTCCCACCACCACCCCCGTATCCCCCACCCAACCCACACGCCCCCCCTCCTCCCTCCCTCCCCTCCCCCACATCTCTCTCTCTGTGGCTTTATTTCTTGTTCTTGTTCTTTTTTTCTCCTCCATCTCTCCTCCTCCTTCTCCTCCAGTTCTTTAAGTTGAGCGTGTTAAACAGAGCTGACGACTCTCTTGCCTCGGACAAGTGGCAGAATGATTTGCATCCGTCAAGGAAGGGACTTTGGGGGGCGGGGGGTAGGGTGGGGGAGATGTTTGCCCTCTGTACGGCAGAATATGATGGGCTTGTTGGTTTCTCTGGCAGAAGGGACGTCACTCGCGGTTCAAATAGTGTCAGCTCGGAGAGGTCTCTTTTGGAAGGGAGATGTTTGCATCACTCACGGGCACAGACAGACACTGCGCATACTGACAGACAGACAGGCAGGCAGACAGACAGACAGACACACTCAAACACGCACTCACACACACACACACGCACACACACACCCACACACACACACACACATACACGCAGCGATACTCAGTTATACAGATACAGATAGACACAGACACAGAGACACAGACAGACAGACAGACAGACACAGACACACACACACACACACACACACACACACACAAACTTCTTGGGGGTAAAGTATATATTTATACAGTGTCCTGCAAAGTTTGTTTTGTGTGTTGTAGTTTCTTGTACGCTCGTCTGCAGTCAGGATTTCGAGGGCAAAGTGCCTTTAATTTTTTTAAAAAAAGTATTCTTTTTATGTTATGTGTTGTACGGATCGATTATAAGAGTGTCGTTTTGCATATGGCGTGTGTGTGTGTGTGTGTGTGTGTGTGTGTGTGTGTGTGTGTGTGTGTGCGTGCGTGCGCATATGCGTTATAACGTGTGTATGTGTGTTTTCTACTCGCACGCGTGTGCGCCTACGTTCTGGCGTACGTGCGTGCGTGCGTGCGGGCGTGCATGCATGCTTCTAGTTGTTTTTTTTTAGTTTTTTTTTAACCTCGATGGTCATTGATAGCCTGATACATTCTCAGAGGAATTTCTCCATTTCTGGACCCGGGCGGCACACGCCGGCACACGAACATTGCTGATGCAAAAGAGGTTATCAGGCTTCCAGCTGGCAGGTTCAAATAAGCCCCCCCCCCCCCCCCAGCCCCCCTATGTTCTGCAGGCATTTGGGTCAGTATGATACATTGTTTGATTGACAGGACAGAAGGAAAAGGAAGGGGTCCAGGACCATTGTGTAACCTTTGTGTAACATGGGCGCAAGAGCGGTGGCAGACTGATGACTGCGCCGGAATGACACGGGCTGCTTTGCACGTGTGGTTGAGACTGAAGACTGTGAACGAGTGTGAATCAGAGAGAGAGAGAGAGAGAGAGAGTCGTGGAAGTGACTGGCTTTATTGTAGAGAGGTGAAACATGCTCAAAGGGATGGGCGACTGACTATATATATATATATATACACACATATATATATTATATATATATACATATATATACATATATATACATATGTGTGTGTGTGTGTGTGTGTGTGTGTCCCTATCTGTCAGTCTGTCTGTCTGTTTGTATATATTCTTTTTACGTACACAGAATGCACAAAATTTGTTTGACAGTTATGGACGTATTGTTGCAATGCAATCTATTGTAATGTAATGTTTTGTATCGCATTGTACTATATTGCATCGCATTGTATTATATTGCATTGCATTGCATTGTGTTGCATACCCATCATTTTCAGGTCACAACATAATAATTCTCTCCCTTGTGTAAAAAAAAAAAAAAAATTCGGACTGCTCTCCCTGGGAAGTGGAGAGCATGTCGGCAGAATGTAAGGCAACACTCTCCTACCCCCCTCCCTCGCCCACACCCCATCCTCCTACCCCCTACCTCTCCCACACCCACGCCCTCCTTCCCCTGTCCCACCACCCCTCACCCCATACTTCTCCACTGTTTCTTTTGCGGTCTTCTGTCTGCAGATGCATTTGTTTCGCTGCGTAAGTTAGTCACTGGGAAACAACTCTCGTTATTTGTTTTTAGTGTTTTTTAATTTTTTCTATGTGCGCTAAATGCATGCTGCATGCAGTAACTTCGATTTATACGAAGGACAAGCATGCGGACTATCACTCAAAGGCTCGTCGGGAAGTTAAAAAAATCTCGGCCTCTGCATGACTCGAAGTTGGGACGTTTTCTTTCTAGTCAGGAGCTTTAACCCGCTCTGAACCACGGTTGCGTATTAAATGCGCTCCCACGCACACACACACACACACACACACACGTGTGTGTGTGTGTGTGTGTGTGTGTGTGTGTGTGTGTGTGTGTGTGTGTGTGTGTGTGTGTGTGTGTGTGTGTGTGTGTGTTTTCTGCACTCATCTTTTTCAGTCAGTTGTCTTTCCTGTTTGATGGGACTGTTTTGAAAACCATCACACTTTTTATCACAACAGATTTCTCTGTGTGAAATTCGGGCTGCTCTCTCCAGGGAGAGCGCGTCGCTATACTGCAGCGCCACCCATTTTTTTGTATTTTTTCCTGCGTGCAGTTTTATTTGTTTTTCCTATCGAAGTGGATTTTTCTACAGAATTTTTCCAGGAACAACCTTTTTGTTGCCGTGGGTTCTTTTACGTGCGCTAAGTGCATGCTGCACACGGGACCTCGGTTTATCGTCTTATCCCAATGACTAGCGTCCAGACCACCACTCAAGGTCTAGTGGAGGGGGAGAAAATATCGGCGGCTGAGCCGTGATTCGAACCAGCGCGCTCAGATTCTCTCGCTTCCTAGGCGGACGCGTTACCTCTAGGCCATCACTCCACATATGCTATTTGCTATTAACCATTGCAGGGTGCTTTCCATTTGCCTCCAACTCCATCTCTCTCTCTCTTCTCTCTCTGTGCTCTCTCTCTCTTCTCTCTCTCTCTCTTTGCAGATCTCTTCCCCCCCCCACTCCCATTGTGTTTTCCAATTGATTGAGACCCTCCCCACCCCCACACCCCCACAACCCTCCACCTCCACCCTCCCGAATCCTCACCACCACCACCCCACTCACACCAACCACCACCACCACCACCACCACCACCACTCCACAAATCCCAGTAAAAGCTGTGTTTCAGACTGGATATAAAAACAAGAAGTAAACAGCTGTCCCCTCCCTTTCCCACTTCTTTCACTTCTTTCTTCTTTTTTTTTTCTTCTTCTTTCTTCTTGTTCTTCGTGTTCCTAGGGGTGTGTCGCTCTCTTTGCTTCAGTTTCACCCTTACCATGGACTGCCTACCCTGCAGTCGTGTCCCCTCCCTTGGTGTTCCCTCCCCCCCCCCAGACCCCCCACGCGCGCCCCCCCCTCCTCCCTCGGCCCCCTCCTCTCCCCCGATCACCCTGCCTGCCTCCATACCCCAACTTGACACACACACGCACGCACGCACACACACGCACACACGCACGCAGGCACGCGCGCACACACACACACACACACACACACATACACGCATAGGTACAGTATAAAACACACGCACGAGCACGCATATGTCACACACACACACACACACACACACACACACACACACACACACACACACCACTGTACTACACACTCGTACAAACACACATGCACACACACAACTATACTACACAGACACATACACACAAACACAGACACACACACACACAACTATACTACACACACACACACACACACACACACACACACACACTATACTACACAGACACAGACACAAACACACACACACACACACACACACACCACTCCTTTCCCCCCTCCCCCCACGTGGTTGATCAATGCAGTATTGAAGTTTCAGGTGACACTGCAGGCGTGAGGGGTTTGGGGGAGAAAACTGGGAGGATGGGGACACAGCTGATAGAGAGAGAGAGAGGGGGACAGAGAGAGAGAGAGACAGCGACAGAGACAGGGAGAGAGACACAGAGAGAGACACAGAGAGAGAGAGACAGAGACAGAGAGAGACAGAGAGGGAGAGGGGAGCACACAGAGATAGACAGAGACGGAGACAGAGAGAGAGAGAGAGAGAGAGAGAGAGACAGACAGAGACAGAGACAGATAGAGACAGGGATAGAGATAGAGAGAGGGGGGCAGAGAAAGGGACAGAGAGAGAGGCAAAGATAGAGAAAGACGGCGACAGACAGGGGCAGAGAGAGAGAGAGAGAGAGGTGGGAGGCAGAGAAAGGGACACACACACACACACACACACACACACACACACACACACACACACACACACACACAGAGAAAGAGAGAGAGAGACATACGCACACACACATACTCTGTCTGAGAGAGACAGATTGAGAGACAGAGACTGAAAGAAAGAGAGAGAGAGACAGCGACAGAGAGAGACAGGGACAGGGACAGGGACAGGGACACACACACACACACACACACACACACACACACACACACACACACAGAGAGAGAGAGAGAGAGAGAGAGAGAGAGAGAGAACAGAACTGAACTGGGCGAAAGGGATGAGGTGTTGGGGGGTTGGGATGGGGATGAGAATGGGGATGAATGGGGGTGAGGATGGGAGGGTGGGTTGGGAGCGGGGTGTGTGTGTGTGTGTGTGGGGGGGGGGGAAGCGTGCTGAGAGGCTGATGAAGAATGGGGGTAGGGGACGGGGGATGGAGGTGGGAGGAGTGGGAACAGAGAGAGAGAGAGAGAGAGAGAGAGAGAGAGCGTGGGTGCGCCAAGGGGTGTTCACTCTGACAGTACTACCACTACTGCAAGAGAGTTGCACCAAAAGGATTCGTGTACTCAGCTGTAGCTTCCTGTCTGTGTGTGTGTGTGAGAGAAAATCGTCGTGACGGTACAGAGTGGATTTCTATTCATTTTTTTTTAATTCAAATTTTATTTTAATATGTGTGTGTGTGTGTGTGTGTGTGTGTGTGTGTGTGTGTGTGCGCGCGCTTCTTGTGTGTGTGTGTGTGTGTGTGTGTGTGTGTGACAATCGTCGTGACGGTACAGAGTGGATTTCTATTCATTTTTTTTAAAATTCAATTTTTATTTTAATGTGTGTGTGTGTGTGTGTGTGTGTGTGTTCGTATTCGTTTATGAAATTGTGTAATGATACGTGTGCTAGATTCAATCCTTTGATCATCAAGCAGCTGTCATTTTCATGGTGATTTTGAATTTGGAAAAAACCCAACAACCCAGGTTTGCTTGATCATAATCTTATTATTGTTATTATTATTTCTTTCATTAATTCCTTTTTAAAAAAAAACACACCATCTTTCAGTGTCGTGTTGCTGTTGCTGTTCTTATTGATACCAGCTGTCAGTGTCAGTTTGGTGTTTTTTGCACCTGAAGAGTGAATTAACTCACTCACTACGGCCAGTCCTCTCTTCTCCTCTACACAGAAACCTCGGATGTCCAGTGGGTGTCTGAATGACCCAACCTTTAGCTTCCGTCGTCAGAATTGTGGTATTCTTTGTCAACATTCACCTCTTCAGTATAAGAGCATCCCGCTTGCAATATTTTGATGGTGGTAATTGGGGTGAAACGCTGTTAACGTCGTCTCTTTCGCCGTTCGTATGGAGACAGTTAACCTTCCGTCGTGTCGCACAAAAAAAAAAAAAAAAAAAAAAAAAAAGAAGAGAGAGAGAGAGAGAGAGAGAGAGAGAACTACCCGGAGTCCTGTGTAACTTTTGTGGAACTGTGAATTTCTTTCTCTGAAGGCTAAGAAATATGCTGGGGTTGGTTGTATACAATCCACTTTTTTTTTTCATAGCTTCTGAGCATATTTTTTGCTGGGAGTTTTGTAGTTGGTTATCATCACCATACGAGTAAACGATCTCGTTTTTTCGTTGTTTTTTTTTTTTAATTATCAGTATCGTGGTTTTGTGTGTGTTTTTGTGTTTTTTTTTTCTTTCTGGTAACTGCAGTGTGATAGTGCCTGTATTTTGATCAACGGTCATCCTTTTATAACGTCTCTTTCTCTTCCGAATGGCAAACCGTCACATCATAGTGAACATTTTTTCCCCCTTCAGATCAAAGGTGCGTTGTGTCGACGGACAAACCAAACTTCGTGATGTGATATGACTGAAACACTTCTTCACTGCCGTCTTAGATGATAACGGATTAACAATTTGCTTAAACTCTGTGGATGGGAAATTATGGGCCAATTTGCTTAAACTCTGTGGATGGGTCATTATGGGGCAATTTGATTAATCTCTGTGGATGGGAAATTATGGGGCAGTTCGTTTAATCCCTGTGGATGGGAAATTATGGGGCAATTTGATTAATCTCTGTGGATGGGAAATTATGGGGCAATTTAATTAATGTCTGTGGATGAAAAATTATGGGGCAATTTGATTAATCTCTGTGGATGGGAAATCATGGGCCAATTTGATTAATGGATGGGAAATCATGGGTCAATTTGATTAATCTCTGTGGATGGGAAATTATGGGCCAATTTGCTTAAACTCTGTGGATGGGTCATTATGGGGCAATTTGATTAATCTCTGTGGATGGGAAATTATGGGGCAATTCAATTAATATCTGTGGATGGGAAATTATGGGGCAATTTGTTTTAATCTCTGTGGATGGGAAATTATGGGGCAATTTGATTAATCTCTGTGGATGGGAAATTCCCTTCCTATTTTTTCAGGTCCATTCCCAGTACCCGAGTTCCAAAAGTCTCCCAAAATACACATCCGTTCCGTTCTGCCTACCATCCTGTTGACTGAT
>NC_134878.1:51632953-51642953 GCF_041734735.1 Babylonia areolata
TGAGGATAATGATAAGGTGTTAAACAGGGCATTTTTGTAGGGGTCGTTGAACTGACAAGGTCATGGGGCTCGCGCAGTAGACAAAAGCTTCAAAATAATGATGGGTAGTTTTATGATTTTATCTAGGAACTGTCAAGGTCTAGGAAAGTTTGAAAAAAAAGAGAGATGTTTTTCAACATCTGAGATATAAAAAGTTATATCATTCAGTATATTGTATTGAATATACTCATTTTACTTAGAAACTACAGCGCCATATTCGTGCTGGATGTGGTTATGAGAGTGTGCTTTCCTAACACAATAGTATAATGGGGCGATATCTATTTCAGCTTAAGAATTATTCCGATATTATATTAGAAAAAAAACTTACCAAAAAACAATAGGCACAAAAGGGAATAATATTACAGGTACTGAACACAACTGGACGACAAATAACGTCAGTGGACATTTATGTTCCGAACAGGGGTGACCCGGATTTATTTAAGAATATTCCAAGGAAAATAAACTTATCAATATTGCGAATGTGATTATAGCTGGTGATTGGAACTTTGTGAAAACCCCTAGTTTAGCCTGTCATAACTATAAGCATTAAATAATGACAAGGCAAGAGAAGCAGCATTTGTAATGAGTTGCAAATTAGAATCAGTTGATAATCATATGCAGAAAACTGAATCCAGAAGTGCCCCGTTATAGTTGGAGAACAAAAATAACCATTACAACAAAGTCGTCTGGACTTCTTAGTTTCTCAAACATTGCATTATTTTACCAAAGTGATTAAGGCTGATACCCTCTTTGAATACACAAGTGATCATTCGTTGATAACATCAGAAATTAACCTTTAATCTGAGACTAGAGCTAATTCCTTATGGAAATTTGTTCTTACACTACTTAGGGGTTATGCGTATGTAAAACTCATAAACGACACAATTTAAGAAGTAAAACAGCAATATGCGGTGCTCATTTATGAAAGTGAAAATGTCAAACCTTAAATATTAGAGCTACATCAAAGAATACAAACAAAAGGAAGAAGAAGAGAAAAGAAAACAAGAGGAATAACACTTTAAAATAAGTTATGAAAATAACAAAGTTTTACAAGTTATATCTGATGTAATTAAGGGAAAAACAAACAAACAACAACAATGATTTACTGTTGAAGAGGATTGAAGTTGTGATTCGAGATATTTTGCTCAATGAAACATTAAGCTGAACACACAAGTTCATTGTATAACAGTTTTTTTTTTAAGGTAACAAATATAAAAGAAAGAAAGAAAGGTAGAATTGTTTCAGCTGACACTATGCCATAGAATCTTAATATCAATGTCACTTAGAAGCAAATGAGAGTGGTTGATACCATCAGAAAACTTCTTTCAATGTTTGTAATCGTGAACAAGATAATGAACAACATTATTTGTGGTATACCTACTGTACACTTTCCAGTTCATCCTGGAATCAACCGGAAAAACTTATGCGAAAACTGAAAGATTATCATTCAACAATGATGTAGTTCTGTTGGAAAGAAGATAATTTAACAGACAATATTTTTTATACTCGACTGTCTTATGGGCGAACTTTTTTTTTTCTCTCTCCGCAAGTGCAGGATTGGTCAAACCAAACCGAAACTGCAAACATTTCGCAATGAACTCAAACACATATGTACAATAGAACCATATGACCATGCAAACAGAAATGAGGTGCTTTGACTTTCTGGCAAAAGAAGGAAAAGCTGCCGTGTTCAGAACTGGTAACCGAAAATGCTTGAACGTAATACTTTTTCTTATCATTATGAAGCACAGTATTGTCCTTTTCAGTTAGTGTATGTATGTATGTATGTATGTTTGTATATATATATATATATATATATATATATATATATTTGGTTTGACAAATTGTGTTCTATATCTATATTTGTTTGTTTTATATATTTGTATATATATTTGTTTAACAAAATAGGTGGTGTTTTTCAACTTTGTTTTGTATGTATGTATGTATGTATGTATGTATTCGTATATATATTTTTGTTTAAGAAATTGTGTAATATCTACATTTTATCTATATTTGTTTGTTTTATATATTTGTATATATATTTGTTTAACAAAATATGTGTTGTTTTTCACTTGGTTATATATATATATATAAATATAAAAATATAGCTGGGGTTTGTGTGTGTGGTGTGTGTTTGTGTGTGTGTGTGTGTGTGCGTGTGCGTGTGTGTGTGTGTGTGCGCGTGTGTGCGTGTGTGTGTGTGTGTGTGTATGTATGTGTGTGTGTGTGTGTGTGTGAAAGAGAAAAAGAGCTGCTACAATGTGTAAAGTAAGTTAAATATAGCTGAAATGCTCCTTCCATGATTTTAGTGTTTTAACAGTACGCCATGTTAGAACCACGAGTGTATCATCATGTTTTTCACCTTTTTTTTTTTTTTTGAGTCAATTTCTTTTTCCACTCCTCATTTCCCCCCACCCCTCTTAAAAAAAAAAAATTTATATTCATTTATGTTCTACCAAGCTATTTTCACTTCCCACTTTCTTTGTTGCTTTCTTTTTCTTTCTTTTCTCATTGTATTAAAAATCATTGTATCTTTAAAAAGAAAGGACAGGCAGAGAAAAAGGGAATTAGAACAGAATAGTTTATTGTGATGAGAATATATATATATATATATATATATATATACGTAGTTAGCAGTCTTTGAAATGTGTATACGGGAATAATGTATCACGTGTTAATGTGCTAAGAGATAAGGAAACTGTCTTGATAAAAGTAACACACACACACATATTAACACAAGATTGAAGGATGGCTTTGTAAAGTGACTGCAATATGATTCCTTTGCTTTTGAAAGAACAGAACTTACTTTGCGAGGGAAAAAAACATAACAGGCCTGATGATAGTAATGCGCTGAAAGATATATATATATATATATATATATATATATATATGAAGTAAATGGATGTCCAAAGCACAGTATAGGAAACTGACTTAATAATCAAAGACACATACATTTTAAGTTTCAGTTTCAAGGAGATACCAAAGCTTGTGGACTGATGCATATGCGCTACCCCACATCTGCAATATGCAAACAAACAAACAGACCCCCCCAAACAAACAATGGAAAAAAAACAACCAAAAAGGAAAGAGCTTATGCCTGACCCTTGCATCAACCCATCGCGTTATCAAAATATTCAGAAGTAGAGAGAAAAGACAGACAAAAAGAAGGCAGATTGAAACCATCCTGGTTGGTAACTGGAATAATGATTTTATATATATATATATATATATATACATATATAACACCAGTGTTCTGTTGTCAAACAAAATGCAAAGGATAGCACCCTCACATACCACCCAGGAAGCAACAACAACAACGACAAAAAGTGAACAATCAGAAAGATAAACAGCTGAATCTCAGTATGCTTTCAATGTCAAGACCAGCAAAAACCAAACCCCCCGAAAAAGGTGAAAGAATAACCAACGTACATACCTACGCACGCACGCATGCACACAAGCGCACACACAAGCGCGCACCCCCCCCTCCCACACACACACAGCGTGCAAGAGAGAGCAAATCATAAGCTCATAATATATGAAAATTGCTCGTGGGTGAAAAGATCATTATTATAAGACAGCACGCACGCAAATTAAACACAAACGAACCCAAACCATACACGTCACCCTGAAATGAAACCGACGCAGGTACACGCGCACCTAAAAAACCATCAACCCCCTCCTCCGCCCCCCCCCCCTCCTCCCCCCCCCCAAAAAAAAACGTCAACATAAAAACGACCCATACCCTATATAAATAAAAAGTAGAAAGAAGACGAGTTTGAATACGAGCCAGCCATACACGTGCAAAGCAAATAATAAAAAAAAAAAAAAAAGAAAAAGAAAAGAAAAGAAACCCTTTCCCTCCCTGGAACGAATAACCACTCTACATTTTTCTCCCCACTCCTATTCTATGTTTAAACAAGTGTTCTTTCTTTCTTTCTTTCTCTCCCCCCCTCCCACCCCCCCGCTCCTTTTTTTTCTTCATCATCTAAAGAACTGTTCACCAGTTAAAGTAAAGTTTAAAACTTAAAGTCGGTTTCTGCTCCGTGACCCCCACCCACACCCCCACCCTAATGCCCCTCCCCTCCCCTTCATCTCAGCACGGGTTGCGATGCTTTAAAGGTTCAGAATTTATTGATCGAATTGAGGGAAGGGTGGGGGAGGGAGGGGGAGCAGATGTGTAAATGGTTTAAACATAGTTTTACTAAATAATTAATGTATTTCCATTTGAAATCAGTTAAGATATGTCACAGAGCTGAAGCAACAAATTAATTGATGATGTTAATTACGAAAACATTGTTTTTGGTATAAGCTTTAGGCTAAGCATTACTTATCTGTGGAGGATGAAAAGGTGACAGAGTCAG
Source organism: Babylonia areolata (assembly GCF_041734735.1). Taxonomy (NCBI): domain Eukaryota; kingdom Metazoa; phylum Mollusca; class Gastropoda; order Neogastropoda; family Buccinidae; genus Babylonia; species Babylonia areolata. The sequence goes on from NC_134878.1 coordinate 51,637,354, forward strand.
AGAGAAGGGGGGGGGGGGGGGGGGTAGAGGCAGGGAATGAGAGATGGGGAGCAGAGAGAGAGAGAGAGGTGGATAGAATTAAGAACAGGAGAGGAGAGAGGCTACCTCAAATTGTGTGTGTGTGTGTGTGTGTGTGTGTTGTAGAAAGAGAGAGAGAGAGAGAGAGAGAGAGAGAGAGAGAGAGAGAGAGAGAGAGAGAGGTTCAGATTCAGATGGTTTATTCATTTTAGGCCTAGGCCCCTCTGGAAGGGGAATGTGAACGACAATAATTATATCATTTTTTAGGAGAGAGAGAGAGAGAGAGAGAGAGAGAGAGAGAGAGAGAGAGAGAGAGAGAGGAATTAGGAACAGGAGGAGAGGAGAGCAGAGAGGCTACCTCAAATTGTGTGTGTATGTGTGTGTTGTAGGTGAGAGAGAGAGAGAGAGAGAGAGAGAGGAATTAAGAACAGGAGGAGAGGAGAGCAGAGAGGCTACCTCAAATTGTGTGTGTATGTGTGTGTTGTAGGTGAGAGAGAGAGAGAGAGAGGGGGGGGGAGGGAGGGGTCCCCAGAAAACCCGTTCCACAAAACCTGTTTGACCAACTCGCCAACCTTCTCCTCCAAATGTCCATGGTTTGAACGTGAACCAGGACTGTACGGTCCCCAATTTGCCCCGAGGAAGTAGGCCCAGGAAAAATCGAAGGTTACACACACACACACACACACAGAGGACCACAACTCAGCAGAAACCCGAAGCCGAAAGTCAAACATGGTGTCACCCCTGACCTTGCACGTGGAGGTCTCTGATTGGCAGCTTGTGTAGAAGCAGGTACACACAGAATATACGTTACCCCGCCACCGACGCCACTTCAATAAAGGTCATAGTCACCAGTGACCCAGCGCATTGTCCAATCAGGGGCAGCATTTCATTGGGTGCAACACACCGCAGGCCATTTTTGCTTCTGATCTTCAATAGAATCAGCAGGTATGTTGCCTTCCCTTCCCGCATTTTTTTTTGACGCTTGCTATGGGTAAATTTTCTGTGGTTCTTTTGCCACTTTCAATATCATTGATTCCTTCACTGTGTTCAAAGAGGTTTTCGAACAAGACGTCAAGCGAACTGACGTGTTTCGCTCGAGAAAACATCATAATTTATGTGCGAGTGAGATGAACCTTCCTAGTGGCAGCTTCATATGAGTTCGTAAGAACAGACGCCAGAATTTCTGTTGAACAACCCACCGTTTTATTATTTTCTTTTATTACCTGCATTGAAGATACTGGCATTGTGGTTTTTGGACATTGTTATTTTCATCTCTAAGTTTCCTGACATGCGTAATGAAGATACTGGCAATGTGATTTTGGGACATTCTGTTGTTTTCATCCCTAAGTTGCCTGACACCAAAAATAGTCGCACAATAGTGGATGTTGGGAGACCGACAGTCTCTGAAATTTAAGTTGAAACGATTGTTGTGATTGAAGAAAAAGACTGCCAGTGAGAGAAATCGCTTAAAAAGAAGACAACAAAAAGAAAACCAACTGAATCTTGAATAGGAACAAAACGCTATCTATTGTCTTATCTCGTGGATGTTGACATGAAGATGGTTATCAATAACAGGTGGAACAGGGGAATAACTAGACAAATTATTTCTTTCTTTTTTTTCAGCTTCTATTTTTGTCGTTCCTCTTCTGCAACTGTGATCAAGGGAAGTCATTCAGAAGGTAGGAGAATTTTTTTTTGAATGGGGGTGGTGGTGGTGGTGGGGGGGGCCGGGGGGGGGGGGGGCGAGGGCAGTCAGTATCCAGGAGCCTCACTGCAAAACACCAGGTGCGTTGTTTGGGCAACCGCTTAGCGATTGAAGTCCCTGAAAGGAGTCCAACCGGTCACTGATTGTCCGGCCGGATGACCATGCAGGCTTGGCTGGCAAGCAGGCACGGAGGTGGGGTTGGTTGGTCACTCACTACAGGCTCATGGTCACTGCCTCGTTTGTACCACTCTTGCCCACAAACCCTCAGGTAGTGGAGACGAATAGGGGTCGTTCATGCTTCGTTGGGTACCCTCGCTGCTTTGTTACTGTAAGAGATTGAACCTGGAGAGGTCGATTAACACTGAAAAATAACAGTGTACATATATACTCTCCTCGTGTGTACGTTTTCACCTGAGGGTGGGGTTGGATGGGGTGGGGGTTCGCTGATTTAATTAATACGTTTCAGACCCGAATGTGTCGTGCTGATGGCGTTGGTCATTAAAAACGCATTTTTGTTGAACATAATATTTTCAAAAGGTGGCGAAGAATATTGATATGAATGGCACTGTAACATTGTCTGAGGCCATGTTATAATTATGTATCATACTACATCGCTTTGTAAATCTTTCCGTGATAACTAGAAACAGTAGACTGCAAAAGGGCTTTCGTACAAGATTTTTTTTAAAAACGATTTTTAATGCAGTACTGATTGCTGTGATATATTATACAACCCACCCCCATCCACATTCCCACCCCAATTATTTAAATATAAATAAAAGATAAAAATCGTGTCAGTTTTGTCGTCACTGTCTTTAAATCCAGACACATACAGTTCTCCAAGAGGTTTGAACGTTCAGCGCTGCTTTTAAAACAGACACGTGCAGACAGGAGAAGAAAAAAAAGAAAAAGAAAGAAAAAAAAGCTGGAGGCTTTCCAAAGAGCTGCATGCAGTCATGATGGAAGTCATGTGATCACACTCCGCCGACACTTCATCATCCATCGATCAGTGGCCAACACAGCGCCCCGTGGCAAGACCAGGTCATGTCCCCCCCCACACCCCACGCCCACCCCGACTCTCCACACCCACCTCTCTCTCTCTCTCTCTCTCCTCCGTGTTTCTGTTTAGAGAGTGGGGCTGTTTGGCTGGCTGTCGCTGTGTCGTCTGGTGGAAATGAGCTATATTCTTCAACACCCGTTTTTGTCTCAACTCACCCTTAACACGGTATGCTTTCCCCACTAAAAAAAAAAAAAAAAAAATCCTTTGTTTTCACAATCGTTTAGCGTCAGGTTTGATTTTTATTTTTCCCTGCGGTAAACTCGCGTTATGAATTATTTGGATCTGTCCCTGACGGGCTGAGCTCAAGAACGGCCGGGTAGGGACAATGGCCGACTTTTTTTTCTTTCCACACCACCACCCTCATCCTCACCCCCACCCTAACCCATCCTCCTTATCTCATCGACTGCGGTCTCGACGTTTCCACAGAGAAAGCATCATTTCCGTTTAACAACTGCCATGCGCAAACATCTTGCCGTTTTCCAGCATGGGACAACATTCAAATTTGGCCTCTGATGCTAATAGGAGGGGTGTTGTTCGGGGTGATGGTGGTTGGGGGTGGCGGGGGGGGGGGAAGGTGTGTAAGAAAATAGGGTGGTGGGTAGCAGTGGTGGTGGTGTCCCTAACAAAACAAAATTCGCAGCACGAGACGGGGCGTGGCTTGGCTGGGAGCGCGGTGCACGATGGGAAGGCAGGCCAACCGCCAAGGACGCCCCCAGCTGTGCCTGAGCGATTGAGAGAAGCGCCATCCACCGGCTCCTTGAGTCAACAGCGCACTGCCACAAGGCATACGCCTTTTTTTTTTTCTTCTTTAGTTGTCGTTGTTGTCGCCCATACAGTCACCACCCCGTCCACCACCACCACCACCACCACCAGGCCTGAAGAAAAAAGGAAAGAAAAAGAAGAAAGATAACCGGAGGACACACAAAAAAAAGAAGAAAAAAAGAAGAAGAAATATCAACAACCCCAAACCAGGTTGGTACGTGTGTGGGAAAAAAAACCCAAACTGGTCCGTCATTTTGTATGCAGGTGTGTCTTTCTACAAGTGTGATACACATATTATTCGACGGACCTGTCACCTATGTTTGGCACTCGTTTGATGATGATGATGATGATGATGACGATGACGATGATGATGACGATGATGGTGATGATTCCTCGTGTCGCTTTGTGAGACAGGACATGCATTATCCGACCACAGCACGTTCTTACTTCTACTTCACTTTTTTTTGGGGGGGGACAGTCTCTCTGTCGGCGTGGCAAGGGAAGAAACGACAAATTAACGACATATTTCACGTGCAGGTTTTTTTTTTTTTCGCTTTTATTATCGTTATTATTTTCTTAAATTTCTTTTACGAATTGATCGTGATATGTCGCGCCACAGTGTCGGATGAACGTTCGGACTTTGTGTGTGTCAGTCGCGTACGGATTGCCCCCGTGTGAACCAGACGAATGGTTGTGGCGAGGTGTGTGTGTGTATGTGTGTGTACACGTTTTTATGTGATGGAAATGGCCGGTTTGACTCACAATTTTGGTACTGTTGCTGATTTCTATTTATCTATCATTTTGTTCATTTATTTTTCTACCGTTCCATCTGTCCATCAATCTGTTAATCTTTTGATTGGATGTACCATGGTCAAATTCCCGATTTCATACTGGGTGCATATATCATGGTTTGTTAATTTCAAGTCAAAGTAAATGGTGAACCCGCAGTTATATTCCCCCCCCCCCCCCCCCCATCGCACTCTAAGAACCGAGCCAGATTCTTTTGATGCATTTTGGTCAATGTGATGGATTAATCTGTCTGGTATCTGTCTGTCTGTCTGTATGTCTGTCTGTCTATCAAATGATCCGCCCATCCATTCATACATCTGTTTGATTGTAGATCAGCTTTTTAGTCTGTTGGCTTGTAGATCAACTTTAGTCTGTTGGCTTGTAGATCAACTTTAGTCTGTTGGCTTGTAGATCAACTTTAGTCTGTTGGCCTGTTGATCAACTTTAGTCTGTTGGCCTGTTGATCAACTTTAGTCTGTTGGCTTGTAGATCATCAACTTTAGTCTGTTGGCATGTAGATCATCAACTTTAGTCTGTTGGCTTGTAGATCAACTTTAGTCTGTTGGCATGTAGATCATCAACTTTAGTCTGTTGGCATGTAGATCATCAACTTTAGTCTGTTGGCTTGTAGATCATCAACTTTAGTCTGTTGGCTTGTAGATCAACTTTAGTCTGTTGGCATGTAGATCATCAACTTTAGTCTGTTGGCTTGTAGATCAACTTTAGTCTGTTGGCTTGTAGATCAATTTTAGTCTGTTGGCTTGTAGATCATCAACTTTAGTCTGTTGGCTTGTAGATCATCAACTTTAGTCTGTTGGCTTGTAGATCAACTTTAGTCTGTTGGCATGTAGATCATCAACTTTAGTCTGTTGGCTTGTTATCAGCTTTAGTCTGTTGGCTTGTAGATCAACTTTAGTCTGTTGGCTTGTTATCAGCTTTAGTCTGTTGGCTTGTAGATCAATTTTAGTCTGTTGGCTTGTAGATCAACTTTAGTCTGTTGGCTTGTTATCAGCTTTAGTTACAGATCCTTAGTCTGTTGGCCTGTTGATAAACTTCAGTCTGTTGGCCTGTTGATAAACTTCAGTCTGTTGGCCTGTTGATAAACTTCAGTCTGTTGGCCTGTTGATAAACTTTAGTCTGTTGGCCTGTTGATAAACTTTAGTTACAGATCCCGTTAGTATGTCTGTAGCCTGATTTGTGATGCTTTTTGTTATAGATCCTGCTTATGATTATGTCTGTAGCCTGATTTCTCGCGCTTTTACTTACAGA
>NC_134878.1:51647953-51672953 GCF_041734735.1 Babylonia areolata
ACTGATCTGTATGTACATTTGTTGTTGTTGTTTTGTTCGAATTCAAAATGTGAAAACGAAATGAATAAAGACATAGAAAATGAATCAATGAATAGCATTCAACAGGTAAACTAACCAAGAAATGAGTAAAATGTTCAAATAATGTTGAGTAACAGAACACGTGGAAAAACTCAATTTTTTTTCTACACGTGGAAAGACTCATTTCTTTTTCTTTTTTTTATTCTTTCTCTCTCCTGATGTGTTAAATATAAAAGAAAGAAAATGCACAAACAAAATTTAATGGAAAAATCAAAATGCAATACTCAACCTGTCGTTTGGAGTTTCTTCTTCTATGTCATCCAAACAAAAACGTTATACAGATATGTTCTGTATTTCGAATAATTTGCTTTTTAATGGACACGACCGAAAATGATGAAATAACAAACAAACAAACAAATGAATGAAGTGAAATGAATAAAGAAAGAAACAAAATATAATGTCTTATGTCTAGTTAGCAACATGTGTTTAATTTGACCGTCTCTTACCATTAAAGTTATTCTTTGCCCAGAATGGAAAAATCCAGACACTAAAAATAGGGAAAATAAAGTACATCAGCGAAGGAAAAACGAAGACGAAACCAAACAACACGCTTTCGAGTAATAGAGCATTTATCAACGACAAGCGTGGGAAAATTTATATCTGCACTATTAAACACAGCGATTAAATGAATGTAAGTGTACAAAAACATTATGAACGAGCATTAAAATTTTATACACAACAAGACTGAAACTTTATATCTGCACTATTAATTCAACGATTAAATAAATGTAAGTGTACAAATACATTATGCACGAGCATTTACCCACGACAAGAATGATAATTTATGTCTGCACTATTAAACGCAACGATTAAATGAATGTATATGTACAAATACATTATGCACAAGCATTTACCCACGACAAGAATTTTGTTTATACCTGGACTATTAAACAACACGATTAAATGAACGTAAGGGATAGAATATAAATACAATTATGCAAATGAGTATTTATCCATGACAACCCATGGAAAATTTATGTCTACACAATTGATTAGGTAAAACCATTAAACGAATATAAGTAATGAAATACACGTATACTACTGTATGCTCCACATACTAAGCATGTATACAAGCGGCGCAGCATGTACCGGCTTGTTAGCGTCCATGGTAGTTTTGTATATATATATATGTATAGAGAGAGAGATACAGCTTTTGACACAATTACTATGGGTACTGATGGCTGTTTGCATCTGTGGACAGTACACATCCGGGCATTGGACAGTGGGCGACGAATCAGCTCTCTATTGATTGACGTGTGATTACATGTCCGGGTTGTTCGTGACTCATCAATGCTTTAGTGTGGCCCCAAAGAGAGAGAGAGAGAGCGGGGGGGGAGGGCTTGGGGGTGGGGAGTGTTGGGAGAGAGATAGGAAGAGAAAGAGAGGAGAGAGAGGGAGATAGAGATCGGGGGAGCGGGAGGAAGAAAAGATAGAGGGATGGAGGGAAATAGTGAAAGAAGAGAGAAGAAGAGAGAGAGAGAGAGAAGGAGAGAGAAAGAGAGATGAAGAGAGAGAGGTAGAGAGAGAGCGAGAAAGAGAGGGGGGGAGGGAATGAGAGAAATAAGGGGGGGGGGTAGGTAGAGAGAAAGAGAGGGGGGAAGGGAGAGAGAAAGAGAGAGAGGGAGAGAGAAAGAAAGAGAATGAGAGATGAAGAGAGAGAGGTAAAGAGAGAGCGAGAAAGAGAGGGAGGGAGGGAATGAGAGAAATAAGGGGGCGGGGTAGGTAGAGAGAAAGAGAGGGGGGAAGGGAGAGAGAAAGAGAGAGAGGGAGAGAGAAAGAAAGAGAATGAGAGATGAAGAGAGAGAGGTAAAGAGAGAGCGAGAAAGAGAGGGAGGGAGGGAATGAGAGAAATAAGGGGGTGGGGTAGGTAGAGAGAAAGAGAGGGGGGAAGGGAGAGAGAAAGAGAGAGAGGGAGAGAGAAAGAAAGAGAATGAGAGATGAAGAGAGAGAGGTAAAGAGAGAGCGAGAAAGAGAGGGAGGGAGGGAATGAGAGAAATAAGGGGGCGGGGTAGGTAGAGAGAAAGAGAGGGGGGAAGGGAGAGAGAAGAGAGAGAGAGAGAGAGAGAGAGAGAGAGAGAGAGAGAGAATTATTGTAATTAACAAACCGACAGTAATCCAGCAAACATTTTGATTGGGATATATGAATCCTTCTGTTGATCTTGTCTTCCGAAACAGAAGGTAAATCTATGCTCCATAATGGCATATGATTTTCATATCATATTCATCATTTTTTTTTCCACAACTTTATGATTTGTTTGTGCCATGGTAATTGTGGTCTAATTAAACAGAATGATTTTCCGACTCGCAATGCAGTCCGACTTGATATGAAATAACCGGTACGATCATTCTTAAGCCTATCTTTTGTTGGCTTCTATTATTGTATTTAAAACTGGTTCTCATGCGTATCTGATGAATTGATTTATATTAATGTATGCTTGTATTTACGTGGGGGGGGGGGGTTCTACAAGTGTGGTGTTAGTGTGCATGTATGCGTACACGTGCATGTGTGTGTGTGTGTGTGTGTGTGTGTGTGTGTGTTGTCAAGTAGAAAATTATATTTTTCATGATGGTAAATTGAATAAGCAACAATTACTATATATATATATATATATATCTCAAGATATCTCTATGGGAAGAGAGAGAGAGAGAGAGAGAGAGAGGTAAACAAACACAAAGCAACAACAACCAACAACAAAAAAAAAAAAATCCAAAAATGTACAAGAATAGTGTGATAAATACACAACTGCATTTCTATTTTTCACACACACACACACACACACACACACACACACACACACGCACGCACACACACACAAATGCTCGAGCACGAATACACCACGCCCACCCCACTCACACACACATATTCCCTCATATAATACAAATTCACTTCTAACACAAGCATGTAGAAAATATTTCACAATCAACAGAATAAATCCTGTATTTACACTGGTAAGGTTACAGAAAAAACAAAAACAAAGAGGAAATATTATTAGAAATATAATGTATAAGTAATACGTATGCTTTGTGACAGCACCTTCAGTGTCTTTGCATGACACCGTGCTGGTAATATTTTATTATTATTATTATTATTATTAGTAGTAGTAGTAGTAGTAGTAGCTATTGAAGTTCTGGAAGATTGATGAATGTGAAAAACAGAGGAAAATGAAGGAAGAATGTAAAATTTTTTGTAAACACTGATTTCTGGGAGTTTGTTGGGAGTACATTTCTATTTAAACATATGCTGTGGTACATTTGGTATCGTCATTTATTGAATCAGTAGCGGGTGCTCTTGATGTTTTAAATGCTATTGCCTCATAAAAGCGTTTATCGATTTGCTAAACATTATGTACCAAATCGTGATCAACTGAAGAGAAAACAGCTCCGAAAATAAAGCCTATCGCACACACACACACACACACACACACACACACACACCCATACGTTCATATGCATCCACGTGAATGTGAAATTCAGTCATCCCGCTTGTGCTATCTCTCTCTCTCTCTCTCTCGCTCTGTCACCCACACGCACACAAACACACACACACAAACACACACACACGCACACACACACACACGCACACACACACACAGGCCTGATTATGCTTAATCATTAATGCTAACTATCCAGCCGGGCCTATGGGCCACCGTGATCGCAAACACACACACACACACACACTACACACACACACACAACACGTGTGAACATGATGTCCTCTCTGCGGCGGTCTCGACGTCCGATTGAAAGGGAAAGACCACGGGAGATAATCCCCTAGAACAACAAGCGGCGGGGCGTAGCTGTGTCGTTACACCGTTGCCCCTGAACGGGAATGGCTCTCTCCCCGCCCCCCCACCCCCCCATCCCCCCTCCCCCTCTTCCCTTCTTACCTCTTCTTCCTTCTCCGTTGGTCCTTCCCACGCTCCTTCCTTCCACTCTCTCTCTCTCTCTCTCTCTCTCTCTCTCTCTGTCTCTCTCTCTCTCTCGTTCACCTGTGACATTTAAAAAAAATTCTCATACTATTTTATATGTTGAATTATGCTTCCTTTGGCAATGAGCATCCCCCCCTACCCCCTGTTATTGCTATGTGTATTTTTTAAAATATATATATATATTAGACTTACTGTTTTATATTCACATTAGTATAGTATTTGTTAACATACACAATGTATGCTTATGTGTGTGTGTAAGTGTGCGTGCGCGCGCGCGCGCGCACGTGTGTGTGTATGTTCTGTGTGTTTTTTTTTTCCAATGTTGTTTATTAATACCATGTTTGTGCCTCTCTCTCTCTCTCTCTCTCTCTCTCTCTCTCTCTCTCTCTCTCTCTCTCTCTCTCTCTCTGTGTTATCATTATCATGTTTAGGCCTTAGTATTGTGTTCGTATGCTATGACTTTAAGTAGCATTGTGTAGTGCATGCAATGACATATATAATGTAGTTTCGTGTAGTGTAGACCCTGTTTCAGGGCGGGGACTGGATGAAAAACAGCGCGCCAGTGCTTATCTATTATCCTCGAAAATAAAGAATTTGTCTTGTCTTGTCTTGTCTTGCCTCTCTCTCTCTGTGTCTCTCTCTCTGTCTCTGTCTGTCTGTCTGTCTCTGTCTATGAAATTTGGGGAGGGTGGGGAGGATGGGAGGAACTGATTTTTCAAATTTTATATGCGCCATAGTGTGCATGCGTGTGTGTGTGTGTGTGTGTGTGTGTGTGTATTTATCTCTGTACATATATGTATCTCCAGCCCTCTCTCTCTCTGTTATCATCCGACGTATGAATTTTCCACGTGCCCGGCAGAGTGCACGGGATTTGTGTGCAAACGAGACAGAAAAATACAGCTGTGGATCTGTGCATGTCTCTGCCCATTTGTCTGTCTGTCCATCAAGTTGTCCGTCAGTCAGTCAGTCAGCTAATTTGTCTACCTGTCCGTCAGTCAGTCAGCTAATTTGTCTACCTGTCCGTCAGTCAGTCAGCTAATTTGTCTATCTGTCCGTCAGTCAGTCAGCTAATTTGTCTACCTGTCCGTCAGTCAGTCAGCTAATTTGTCTATCTGTCCGTCAGTCAGTCAGCTAATTTGTCTACCTGTCCGTCAGTCAGTCAGTCAGTCAGTCAGTCAGCTAATTTGTCTACCTGTCCGTCAGTCAGTCAGTCAGCTAATTTGTCTACCTGTCCGTCAGTCAGTCAGTCAGCTAATTTATCTACCTGTCCGTCAGTCAGTCAGCTAATTTGTCTACCTGTCCGTCAGTCAGTCAGCTAATTTGTCTATCTGTCCGTCAGTCAGTCAGCTAATTTGTCTACCTGTCCGTCAGTCAGTCAGTCAGTCAGTCAGTCAGTCAGCTAATTTGTCTACCTGTCCGTCAGTCAGTCAGTCAGCTAATTTATCTACCTGTCCGTCAGTCAGTCAGCTAATTTGTCTACCTGTCCGTCAGTCAGTCAGCTAATTTGTCTACCTGTCCGTCAGTCAGTCAGCTAATTTGTCTACCTGTCCGTCAGTCAGTCAGTCAGCTAATTTGTCTACCTGTCAGTCAGTCAGTCAGTCAGCTAATTTGTCTACCTGTCAGTCAGTCAGTCAGTCAGTCAGTCAGTCAGCTAATTTTTCTACCTGTCCGTCAGTCAGTCAGTCAGTCAGCTAATTTTTCTACCTGTCCGTCAGTCAGTCAGTCAGTCAGTCAGTCAGTTAATTTTTCTACCTGTCCGTCAGTCAGTCAGTCAGTCAGTCAGTCAGCTAATTTTTCTACCTGTCCGTCAGTCAGTCAGTCAGCTAATTTGTCTACCTGTCCGTCAGTCAGTCAGCTAATTTGTCTACCTGTCCGTCAGTCAGTCAGCTAATTTGTCTACCTGTCCGTCAGTCAGTCAGCTAATTTGTCTACCTGTCCGTCAGTCAGTCAGCTAACTTGTCTACCTGTCCGTCAGTCAGTCAGCTAATTTGTCTACCTGTCTGTCAGTCAGTCCGTCAGTCAGTCAGCTAATTTGTCTACCTGTCTGTCAGTCAGTCCGTCAGCCAGTCAGCTAATTTGTCTACCTGTCTGTCAGTCAGTCAGCTAATTTGTCTACCTGTCCGTCTGTCCTTGTGTTTGATAACTTCTCTTACAAACCCACCCACCTTACTTTACCTGCATATATACTTACCTACTGACCTATGCTGTCTGCCCATTTACCGATTGTCAGTCAGTCAGTCAGTCTGTCTGTCTATCTCTATCACTGTCTGTCTGTCTCTGTCTATCTGTCTGTGTCTGTCCATCTTCCACATTACCGCTCTAAACATATAAGTGTGGGTATGAGGAAATCGTGTCAGGGTGGTCACACAATGGTCAGAATTTAAACTCTTAAGAGGTTAGTTTGAAGCTTAAACGGACACAGCAGATAACAAGTCACTAGCCATGGTCATTCTTGTCCCTCGAACCTCCAACTGGTTGCCAAAGCGCATAATGTAAATTCTGACAACGCAGGGCTTTTCGCTGGATCGAATGCTCTTCTTTCTTGTTAGTTTGTCCTTGTGTTCCTGATTCAAAACAGATTAAGATTCAAGATGGACTGCCGTCTGTCTATCGGCATGTCTTCTGTCTTTTCTTAAAACAAAACAAAACAAAGGAAATTGTGTATCAAGAACAGTGAATTACAAAATAAACGAATGAAAATGTGGAATAAAACCATTCAGAGTAGAAAAGACCGAAATAGATAGCGATACAGATAGAGAGAAAGGGAAACAGACTGACTGATTGAATGATTATTTTAGTGTGTGTGTGTGTGTGTGTGTGTGTGTGATTTTAAGCAAACAGGCACATCAGTACATACGCCATATTGTTTAACCTGAAGAACCACAAAGAGTGGTAGATTGTTATTTTTTATTTCAAGAATTGTAAATTAGAATTATTAAAAAAAAATGAAAATACCATACCATGGTTCTGTTTCGGAACTTATGGAACATCAGGACGTGTGGAAACATATGAACAAGAACAAGACATAAGAAACTCAGGAACTGCAGAAGCGGATGAAACTCTTGAAAGGAATAGCATCATGAAAATGGAGAGACTTCAGAATTTTTGACTCACTTGTGTAAACAAAGTGAGTCTATGTTTATAACCCGGTGTTCGGTTGTCTGTATGTGTGTGTGTGTGTGTGTGTGTGTGTGTGTGTGTCCGTGGTAAACTTTAACATTGACATTTTCTCTGTAAATACTTTGTCAGTTGACACCAAATTAGGCATAAAAATAGGAAAAATTCAGTTCTTTCCAGTCATCTTGTTTAAAACAACATTGCACCTCTGGGATAGGCACAAAAAAAAGAAAAGAAAAAGAAAGAAGCCTAATTATATGCAAACTGCATTTACTGTTATATATATATTTTTTTGTATTCTCTAAACTTGGCACTTTGATCTGATATTCTGACACAACAACAAGAGCAGTCATTAGTATCATTTTTTTGTTCAAACAGGAACCTCTTTTGCTAAGCATGGAAGTTTTATTTATTTTGCAAACGTTTTGGTGCAGACAGTAAAATAAGGGAAATTACTCTGTAATTAATGCTAGGGGACTTAATTTGCCACAAGTGAGTCTTGAAGGCCTTGCCTCTCTTGTTTTTTTTTATTTTTCATATATTTTTTAAATTTCCTTTCTTGCTGAGAAAGGTGAACATAAAACGAAGAATAAACGACAGATGAAGCTATGAACAATGAGAGCACATTCCTATCAACTTTAGTTAACTTGATTCCAAAGTATGAGGTACCAAGTATAATCACACATAAAGATACAGATATCAATGAAAAAGATGAATACTGACTGAAACATAGCAGATTGAAACAGGAAGTGATAATGAAAAGTGAAAATACTGGCGTTTCTTTGTCATTTTTATATTTGTTTATAAACGTATAGAATAATACCGCGAATTCTTTGGTTATACAGGATTTTATCTTATTTAATTCAATTTTGTGTTATTCTGTTTTGTTTTTAAGATTCCAAGAGTTCTTCAAACACAGAAGTATGTCGATCTAAAGCTGGGGGTGAAAAGCCTGCGATTTCATTGATACAGGATTTTGTGTTATTTCAAGACCCCAAGAGATATATGATCAAAGAAACATGTCGGGATTATTGTCGTTGTTTTATGGGGTGGGGGATGGGGGAGGAGTGAAGGAAATTTGAGGGGTACACAAAAAAGAGAGTTGTGCACACACAACACTGGTTCAGACAAGACCTTCGCAACAAAACAGGACATGCTCGAACACGCGCCGTTTTTTTTTTTCTTCACCTTCACGACAGCGTTAAACAAGAAGAAAATCACAGACACCCCACTGTAAGACATTAGGAGCTTGGCCCCCCCCCACCCTCATACCCCCTCCTTCACCCACACCCACACACACACCCCTCACCCCAACCACACATACCCACACACGCAGCTTCCTTACCTACCTCACCCCACCCCTAAGAACCAGTCCTTTCAGGAGAGAGGGAGGGGGGGGGGGAACCCGGTAGGGTGAGATGGAAGAGGGGTGTACAGTCCACTTAGAAGGGTCAATATTTGCCTCCAAGCTTTGGCCCCTTCTGCAGGACGGGACTGGACGCTAGCTATAGGCAGGCAGACAGGTTTCCAGTCCTGGACCCACGAACCTTCTTACACAGAGCAGGAGGAGGAGAAGTTACCTGTGCCGCCAGAAGGCGCTGAGTGTCCACCCCCACCCCCCACGCTCCCCTTCCTTCTCTCTCTCTCCACACTCCCACCCCCTCCTTGTTCTCATGGAACGACTCAGCACTCAAGCCTTTTAAGACATTGAGCAACCTTTAGGGAGTTGAGCAAGGAGTGGTGAGTGGGCAGACGCTATGTCAAAGGGTATATAGCACCAGAAACGGTAGAAGGACTTCCACTTTTTTTTCCCTGAGAGCACTAAGCTGGAGTGAGGTGGACTAATGAGAAAAGGGAGAATTTCTTTGTACGAAGCCCAGTTGTGGTAAAGAAGAGAATTGGTCAGTGAGAAAGAATGCGACTCGGACTTCAAATGACCGGTGGGTAGACAGAGAAAGAAGTAGAAAAAAAAGCAGAGCTGATAGCCAGAGTAATGACCAGAGAGAGAGAGAGAGAGAGAGGGGGGGGGGGGGGGGGGGGGGGGGGTCAAGCTTTGGGACAGTCAACCGGTGGTTTCCAGAGAAAAGAAAAGGCGAAAAGTCGCCAGGAAAGAGTCTGGCGGTCACTTCTTATTCTGACAACGGCGGATGACTGACCTTGGTACGTTGAAATGCCCTGCTTTGTACGTGTGTCGCACGTTTAGTGAGTTAGTTGGTGTGTGTGTGTGTGTGTGTGTGTGTGTGTGTGTGTGTGTGTGTTTTATTATTTTTTAAAATTTTTATTATATATAAATGAATTCTATTTTGTTCTATTTGAAGAAGGTGTGTATGGGGATGAGGTGGAAAGAAGGAGGCACGCACACGCGCGTGCACGAACAGATGCGTATGCGAGCACATATGTGTGTATACCCTTTGGGATCTCTTAACAATTTGTTGAGGGTCTAAATCACACCCATTTCTCTCTCTCTCTCTCTCTCTCTCTCACGCACACACACACACACACACACACACACACACACACACACACCGTGCTGATTACCGAACATTCAAAAAGGAAGTTCCCTTTCGGTGAAACCGAACAGAAGTAGTTTTAGTTTGTGTCCAGTTTAGGGTTCCGACTTTTGATACAAATGAATTGGAAACTGGAGCACTATTTTGGGCAAACTATGTATTTCGAAGACATTTAGTTATGTGCCGTCGTGTTTTTTATTTCACGCTTTCTTCGCCACAGACAATGTGGTATGATGTGCTGGATAACATTTCGGTGAATCACTGTTCGTTATTGATATCTTTGCACCGAAAACTGCAATACGATCCTGATCATATACAAGTTCTCATTGTTTGGTGTGGGAGATGTTTTGCGTTAATATTTGCTCGGTTCTTTTTTCTTCATTTCTTTTCTGTTCTGTTCTCTTATTTTTTCTGTGAATTATTATTATTATTTTTTTTTAATCCTATCTCTGTCTCCATCTCCCTCTCTCCCCCCTCTCTCTTTTTTCTTCACTCCCTCCCTTTCCCTTCCCCTCTCTCTCTCTCTTCTTTCTGACTTGCTGTTCTATTTTTCGTTCTTCATTTATTGTTCCTTTTGTTCTGTTGTTTATTTTTATGTTGTTGTTTTTTTGTATATTATTTTAGTTTCTTTGTCTTTCTAAGTTTCTCTCTTATCTTTCTCTCCTTTTTCCTCCTTTGGTTTTTCTTTCATTTTTTTTACTCGTTTCTTTGCGGGTTTTTTTTTTTAACCTATATTTCATTTTTCCTTTGTTAAGAAAAGAAAAAAAAAAGCGAACCAAGTGACATGAATGAAAGAAAAGTGTTCCATAAAGCGAAAGAACTAATATATATATATATATATATATATAAATATATATATATAATTATATATACATCATCATCATCTCTCTCTCTCTCTCTCTCTCTCTCTCTCTGTGCATTCATATTGTATGTGTACATTCAGTGTGTTAGTGTGTGTGTGTGTGTGTGTGTGTGTGTGTGTGTGTGTGTGTGTGCTGAATGAGTATAATTACGGATAAAAGAGACCTCCCACCCCCCCACGCCCCCTCCCTCCTTACACCCACAATGACCCCACCCCCAACCCCCTCCCCCCACTGTGGACGGCAGAGTTCCTTTTTTCAGAGCAGTTGCACTTGTTTTGTATATATAATTAATAATAATTATCTTTTTGATTCACAGGTATGAAACTGCAGTATACTGTTCTTCAGGGTGAATGCACATGGACCTTGTGCTCAGTTTCCCTTCGTCTCCTCCCCCTTCCCCACCGCCACCACCTCTTCCCCAACTGTCACCTGTCACTCTGTGTTCCTCACCGGTTTCTTTAAAAAAAAAAAAAAAAAAATCTGTGAGTTCCCGTCGCTCCTGTGATTTTTGTATTTGTATTTCGTGAGAGCGTGTCGCTACACTACAGCGTCACCCATTTTTTTGTGTATTTTTTTCCCCTGCGTGCAGTTTTATTTGTTTTTCCTATCGACGTGGATTTTTCTACAGAATTTTGCTAGAAAAAAACCTTTTGTTGCCGTGGGTTCTTTTACGTGCGCTAAGTGCATGCTAGCACACAGGGCCTTGGTTTATCGTCTCATCCGAATGACTAGCGTCCAGACCACCACTCAAGGTCTAGTGGTGGAGGGGGAGAAAATATCGGCGGCTGAGCCGTGATTCGAACCAGCGCGCTGAGATTCTCTCGCTTCCTAGGCGGAAGCGTTGCCTTCAGGTCATCACTTCTGCTGTGCACGAACAGAGAGCTGTGATTTGATGATGATGATACAGTACTGGTGGGAACATGGACATAAGTAGTCCTGAACCAGTTAATAGTCGTGAACTTGAACTAGTTTTTCAGTAGTAGTTGTAAGTGTTTATTGAACTGCATGTTTGGTGCATATCTGTTATGCATGTGTGGGTGTATGTGTGAATGTGTGTCTTCATGTTTTACATTTATTTGCTTATTTATCATCATTGCTGTCTTATTTATTTATTTATTATTATTATTATTATTGTTATTATTATTATTTTATTATTATTATTTTATTATTATTATCATTACTACTACCTTTTTTATATCATAATTATTATTTATTTATTTATGTAAGCTTATCTATTATTTATTCACCTTTTTTTCCTCCTCAAGGCCTGACTAAGCACGTTGGGTTACGCTGCTGGTCAGGCATGTGCTTGGCAGATGTGGTGTAGCGTATATGGATTTGTCCGAACACAGTGACGCCTCCTTGAGCTACTGAAACTGAAACTGAAACTATTGAACTGCTTCTGAACAAGCATGTTCTCGTTTATTTATTACATTCAGTTGCACGCGTTAGTACTAAATATTGGTTGTTTTTATTTTGTTTTTAATTTCGTTTACCGTTTTTGGGTTTTTTATTTTGGTTTTTTTACGGGCACAATAGCCGAATGGTTAAAGCGTTGGACTTTCAATCTGAGCGTCCCGGGATCGAATCTCGGTAACGGCACCTGGTGGGGTAGATGGTGGAGATTTTTCCGATCTCCCAAGTCAACATCATGTGCAGGCCTGCTAGTGCCTGAACCCCCTTCGTGTGTGTACGTAAGCAGAAGATCAAATACGCACGTTAAAGATCCTGTAATCCATGACATCGTTCGGTGGGTTATGGAAACAAGAACATGCCCAGCATGCACACCGCCGAAATCGGAGTATGGCTGCCTACATGGCGGAGTTAAAAACGGTCATACACGTAAAAGGAAACTCGTGTAATATACGAGTGAACGTGGGAGTTGCAGCCCATGAACGAAGAAGAAGGAGAAGTTTACCGTTTTCATATGTATAATTTAACAGGGCTTATATACATACATACATAATATATATATATATATATATATATATATATATATATATTTGTATTTGTATTTCTTTTTATCACAAGAGATTTCTCTGTGTGAAATTCGGGCTGCTCTCCCCAGGGAGAGCGCGTCGCTACACTACAGCGCCACCCTTTTTTTTTTTTTAATTTTTATTTTTTCCTGCATGCGGTTTTATTTGTTTTTCCTATCGATGTGGATTTTTCTACAGAATTTTGCCAGGAACAACCCTTTTGTTGCCGTGGGTTCTTTTACGTGCGCTAAGTGCATGCTGCACACGGGACCTCGGCTTATCGTCTCATCCGAATGACTAGCGTCCAGACCACCACTCAAGGTCTAGTAGAGGGGGAGAAAATATCGGCGGCTGAACCGTGATTCGAACCAGCGCGCTCAGATTCTCTCGCTTCCTAGGCGGACACACACACACACACACACACACACACACACACACACACACACACATATATATATATATATATGTGTGTGTGTGTGTGTGTGTGTGTACACATTTGGTGGGCTTTGGAGACCTGACCGGCACGATAGGTCTATGAAGTATAAGATCAGACACGTGCTCCCCCCCCCCCCCCCCCACTTAAAAAATTTTTTAACAGATGTGAGTAGCACATATGGAACAGTAAGCAAGCTTTGATTCCTTCTTGGAAACTGAAACTTGGAAGTAATGTTTTTAGACTGAGTTGGGTTTTTTTCTTCTTCCGTTTTAATGTTATATCCCTGGAAATCTCTCCTGATCACTCCCCCCTCCACCGTACGCCCCCACCCCCTCTCGCATCCACCCTCGTACTTTTGACAACGGTAACTGACCATACATAAAGATACTAGCGCTCCACCTGGGGTGGGGGTGGGGGTGGTGGGGGTGGGGCGTTGTTTGTCAGACTGGGTTTTTGTTGTTGTTGTTGTTTTTTTCGTTTTAAGGTCATATCCCGGGAACTCTCTCTCGATGTCTTTTCCTCCAAGGCCCTCCACCCCCAATCCTGACCCCCCGCACCCATCCCCCCCCCCCAAGTTTTGACAACGGTAACTGACCACACATAAGCACTCCACATGGGAAAGGGGTGAGTAGGCAGGGGGTAGGGGTGGGAGTGGGGTGTGTGTTAGAGGTGGTGGTGGGGGGGGGGGGGGGGCGGTTGCTATGATGGGGGTAAAAAGAACAAACTTTAAGTTAGAGAGTGGAGTAAGGGAGATTGGCTTAGAGGGATTCGAACCCCCCTCCCCACCCCCCCAACACCCCCCCCCCCTCTCCCACCCACCCCCCACCACACACACACTTCCCACACACCCCCTTCCCTGGCCCGTTACTTCCGCCTCCCCACCCCCTCCCCCTCCCCCACAGATCAAACTCCACTATCTCCCCTCCCCTCCACACCTCTCTCCCCCTCTCGTCGTCCCCCTTCCCCCACCCACACCCCTTCTCTCTCTCTCTCTCTCTCTCTCTCTCTCTACCCCCCCCCCACCCCCCGTCCCCCACCATGGCATGTTGAAGTGTAGTGTGCGAAGAGAACAGTTAGGCTGTTTGCCTTTCTTTGACGCTAGTAATGGAATACATACAGTCCTGGGGTTCTTTGTGAACAGGGGTGTGTGTGTATGTGTGTGTGTGTGTGTGTGTGTGTGTGTGTGTGTGTGTGTGTGTGTCGGGGGGATCGGGGTGGGGGGTGTTGGGGGTCGGAGGTGGGGGGTGAGAGAGACTTTTCCTCTCATTTTTCTCTCCCTCTGGTTCTTCTTTTTTTTCTTCTTTTTTTTTCTTGCTGAATCATGTTTGAGGTCAGTCCCAGTCCTTGCCAAGGGAAATTGTTTGCCTTCTATTACGAAATGCAAGACTTGGGTATACTCTCTCGATCCCTCTTACTCTCTCTCACTCTCTCTCTCTCCCCGCTCTCTTTCTCTCTCTCTCTCTGTCCCTCTCCCGCCACCCCAATCTCCCTCTCCCTTCCTCTCTCTCTCTCTCTCTTCCTCTGACTATCTCTCTCTCTCTCTTCCTCTCACTCTTTCTCTCTCTGTCATTCTCCCTCTCTCTCCTTCTCTTCTTGCTAACTCACTCTCACTCTTTTCCCTTCTGTCTCGCTTTGCAAAAAGGCGCGCGCGCGCGCACGCGTGTGTGTTTGTGTGTGTGTGTGTGTGTGTGTGTGTGTGTGTGTGTGTGTGTGTGTGTGTGTGTGTGTGGTAAGAAAACATGTTTGTTCTAGTGTTCGTTTTAAGTATTTTTTCATCTCTCTCTCTCTCCCTCTATCAAACTACAGCCGAAATTCTTTTTCTTTTCTTTGCTTTTTCTTTTCTCTCTCTCCCCCCCCCCCCCCCCCCGCACCCCGCTTTCATGGAGTTCTTGACAAATTGGTGGGTGGGGATTTTCTGGAGTGGATTGGAGTGAGGGGGGGGGGGGGGGCAGGGAGTGGTGGTGGGTGGAAAGGAGGGATTATGCAAAACGAGCAGCAAACGCGTTTGAAGAGGGTGGGAGGGGGGGGGGAGGGAGGGGTTAGAGAGAGTTGAAGAGAAGGGTGGAGAGAGAGCTTGCTGAAGAGCGTGCACACACACAGGCATACAGACACACACACACACACACATGCACACACACTCTCTCTCTCGTACGCGCACACAAAAACACATACATGTGCATTCACACACACACACACACACATGAATTCACGCACACACACTCACACACACACACACACACACACACACACACCGGTCACATGTTGTTCATGTTCATTTGTTAAATTACTTGATAATTGTCATTAAATCGTCCTGTCTGTAAAGAAAATGGTTTACTATTTTCCCTGGATCCATTTAAAAAAAAAAAAAAGGCAACACTATCGGGGATGAGATTTTGTCTTTTGGAAAAAAATGTTTTAACGCGCTTCACGTGCATTTATGTAATCATACACTGAGTGCTGAATGTGATGTGCTGCTGTGAAGTGCAAATTTGTTTGGTAGATGGTGTTATGAAGCTGTCCACGCGTGCACCGATTTTTTGCCTGTAAAGGTATGTTTAAAATTATTACACTCAGTTTTGAAATGACTGACTACTTTTTGTGATGGGATATTGACCATAGTATAAACATTTGTGAAGTAAAAGCAAGACATTTGAATGGATAATTTATGTAGCGTTTACATGACAGATACATTGATATGTTTCTGGTTGATTTGATGTTGTTGTAAAGCTCGTATGGATAATCAGTACTTGGTGTTTTTGATGATGTACAGATAGGTCAATAATAGGTAATAGTTACTTTATATATGTCTTAAGTTTTGTTAGACTATTCGATGGCTAAAGAATGGTGACATTTTTGAAACGTTGAATTGTGTAGTAGCTAAGCAGCTACATTTTTGGTATTTCCTGATGGTATGAATGGGAATCATTTTAAAGTGATTGTATTTGGCATTACTTAGTGTGGTAAATGGACATCGTTTCTCAAGCTATGATTTCTTATATTTGCTTCAGTGATAATGGGAAATTATGTCGATGGTATTGGATGAAGATTTCCTCTTTAGTGTTAATATAAATGTATGGTGTCTATGTTGTCTTGTTTGTCCACTTAGGTTTCCGAGAACAATATCTAACTCTTTCACCGCCAGTAAATTTAGAGTGCAAGATTCCCTTGTGCTATAAACACAGAAAATATGGTGTCTAAGAATAGCTGGGGATCCCCCCTGTGATGTGTAGAAAATATGGTCTATGCTACTAGCAAACATAGATAGTAGTAGGTTCATGGCTAATAGACCTATGATCTGGTCACCCTTCAGTGACATGGCTCCTCTACCTAGCTGCTGCATAAATTCCAGTTTGGCAGTGAAAGGGTTAAAACATGGTCTGTAGTGGGACTGGAAATAAGGGGGGGTGGGGGGGGGGGGGTTGCATCCACAGAGAGTGAAGGAACTGATGTATACAAAAAATGTGCAGGCATCTAGTGGCCGGGGACAGGCCACGGGTTGTTGATTTTGTGTGTGTGTGTGTGTGTGCTGAGGTGCCAGGGATTAGGCACGGACTTCTGTAGAACTGCATGGTGGGACCATCCTGACGGACTGTCAGCACTCTGCCAGCTTTCGGACAGACCACAGAAGGTGAACGTGATGGTGGGACCATCAAGACGTGCTGAAGTGAGGAGCCAGGAGCTGGCAAGACTTCTGTGAAGAACATTCACGGCAGTGATGTGTTATAATCCCCCCCCCCCCCCAACACACAATATTCCAGTCCAGACCAATAGAAGCAGCTATATATTTATATTTTCTTTCTTAACTCACTCAGTTCGGCCAGTCCTCTCTTCTCCTCTACACAGAATCCTCGGATGTCCAGTGGGTGTCTGAATGACCCAACCTTTAGCTTCCGTCGTCAGAACTGTGGTATTCTTTGTCAACATTCACCTCTTCAGTATAAGAGCGTTCCGCTTGCAATATTTTGATGATGGTAATTGGGATGAAACGCTGTTAACGTCGTCTCTTTCGCTGTTCGTATGGAGAGAGTTAATAATAAATAAAAGGGGGTGGCTTAACAACGGTGTTGATTTTCATGTTTTGGGGGAATACGTGCTGATTTGGAGTGATAAGTGAACAGATAGCAGGTAAACACATACAAGCTGACACATTCATTCTGATTTAGTTCTCTGTCTGGCACTTTCTTTACACTGTCGGCATGTTCATTTTGTCTGTTATTTTTTGTTTGCTATGTGTTTTAGATCCAGACATTTCAAGAGTTACGTTTTGCCTTTTTCTGAGATATTTGTACTTTTTTGCTTTTTTTTTTTGCCAACTCACGTTTATATGATTAAATTTGAATGTTTTGTTTGTTAGTTATTTTCCAGTATAACATTTCTTAAGCTCGTTTAATTGACGGTCAGTGTTGTCAGCTTTGGTCTGCTTCTTCATTCTGAACAGTTTTTTTTCATTCTTTCTTTCTGTTTTTTCATTCATTCATTCATTCATTCATTCATTCTTTCTTTCTTTCTTTCTTTGAATTCCTGTGCTATCGCAGCTTTTCTTTCTTTCTTTCTTTCTTGGAGTCTTTCTTCTTTCGGTTCCTGCCTTTCTTTCTTTCTTTCTTCCTTGATTCTTGTCTTCCAGTTTCTCCACGATGTCTTGGTTTGTGTGTTTCGTCATCACGGCTTCATGATATCATCTTTCATCAATATCTTATTCTCCTTCCCACTGTTTTTCTCTCTCTCTCTCTTTCTATCCTCCACCTCTCGCCCCACCCCCACCCCCTAACCTTCCCCCCAGCTCAACCCCCCCCCCTCCACGATTAACACCTCGCCCCCACCCCCACCCCCAAACCTTCCCCCATCTGCCCCGTCCCATTCCTCCCATCAACACCTCCCATGCTTCCAGGTTTCTGTCGACGGGCACAATAGCCGAGTGGTTAAAGCGTTGGACTGTCAATCTGAGGGTCCCGGGTTCGAATCACGGTGACGGCGCCTGGTGGGTAAAGGGTGGAGATTTTTCCGATCTCTCAGGTCAACAAATGTGCAGACTTGCTAGTGCCTGAACCCCATTCGTGTGTATATGCAAGCAGAAGATCAAATACGCACGTTAAAGATCCTGTAATCCATGTCAGCGTTCGGTGGGTTATGGAAACAAGAACATACCCAGCATGCACACCCCCGAAAACGGAGTATGGCTGCCTACATGGCGGGGTAAAAACGGTCATGCACGTAAAAGCCCACTCGTGTACATACGAGTGAACGCAGAAGAAAAGGAGAAGAAGTTACAATTAATACAGTTGCTTGCAAATCTTCACGGTTGAGCTTTTCTTCTGTCTGTCTGTCTGTCTGTCTGTCTCCCTCTCTCTCACTGTCTGTCTGTGTCTGTCTGTCTCTTTCTGTCTGTCTGTCTCTGTCTGCCTCTCTCTGTGTCTGTCTCTCTCCCTCCCTCTAACTGTCTGTCTGTCTGTCTCTTTCTGTCTGTCTCTGTCTGCCTCTCTCTCTCTCTGTCTCTGTCTGTCTGTCTGTCTCCCTCTCTCTCACTATCTGTCTGTCTGTCTCTCTCTTTCTGTCTGTCTGTCTCTGTCTGCCTCTGTCTGTGTCTGTGTCTGTTTGCCTCTGTCCCTCTCTCTCACTGTCTGTCTGTCTGTCTCTCTCTGTTTGTCTGTCTCTGTCTGCCTCTCTCTCTCTGTGTCTCTGTTTGTCTGTCTGTCTGTGTGTGTGTCTCTCTGTGTCTCTCACTGCCTGTCTGTCTCTCTTTCTCTCTGTCTGTCTGTCTCTCTCTCTGTCTTTCTGCCTGTCTCTCTATCCCTCTTTCCTTTCTTTCTCCATTTCTCTCTTTCCTTCCTTCCTTCCTTTTTTCTGTGTAACCCCAATCCCTTTCCCTGTTGAATTGTCACGTAGTCCACCAGTGTAGGCTATTGTCCTTCCTCCTGCACTTTATTACTGCGTGCCTGATCTTCCAGCCTCTTGGTGCTGTTTGCTCTTCCTTCTCTTTCTCTCTCTCTCCCCTCTCTCTCCCTCTCTCCCCCTCCCTCTCTCTCTCCCCCTCTCTCTCTCCCCCTCTCTCTCTCCCCCCTCTCTCTCCCTCTTCCCCCCTCTCTCTCTCCCTCTCTCTGCGTCCCTCTCTCTCTCTCCCTCTCTTTCTCTCCCCCACCTTCTCTCTCTCTCCCTCCCTCTCTCTCTTCCTCCCCCCTCTCTCTCTTCCTCCCCCCTCTCTCTCCCTCTCCCCCTCTCTCTCCCTCCCTCTCTCGCTGCCCCTCTCTCTCCCCCTCTCTCTCTCCTTCTCTCTCCCTCCCTCCCTCTCTCCCTCCCTCTCTATCTCACTCTCCCTCCCTCTCTCTCTCCCTCTCTCTCTCCCCCTCCCTCTCTCTCCCTCTCTCTCTCTCTCCCTCTCTCCTCCTCCTCTCTCTCTCTCCCCCTCTCTCTCTCCCCATCTCTCTCTTTCTCTCCCCCCTTCTCTCTCTCTCCTTTTAGGCATTGTGTTTTCTTCAGTTTTCTTTCCAGTCAGTCTAAATTCGTTCCTGGCCTTTCATTCGTTTTCTTCTTTTGATTTTCAAGACTCTGGAACTAGGAGGATTATAATTAGACACAGAAGCTAGCGACGTATTAAATGATTTAAAGCCCGTCATTCTTTAAGGTCAGGTTTTTTTTCTCTCTTCTTTTTTTTTTTTTTTTCTTTTTCAAGTGTGTGGTACTCACTGTGCGGGTCTGATCAGGGCTGGTACCGTGCGATCAGGTATCGGTGGTGTTGCAAGGAGGATACCTTCCAGTATTCCTCTCGTTGGTCGTGGTCTGCTGTGTTTTTACCTCTGGTGACAAAAACAACGTTGCTGGTGCTTGATCGCTTTGGTGCCGAGTGAGACGTGAAAGGGTTGAACGTTAAAAAGGTTCCATAGTGGGCAGTGAACTCGTATCCACTCGTGTCTTGGGCTCGGCATATCGAAGGCTTGGCCCCTATGCTCTCCTACCTCCGTTTTGATTAATCTTCCCACCGACCAAAAGTCGGGTACCCGCTCATTCACACGTCCTGGGTAGAGGGAGGGAATTTTGTTGATTGGAATTTATTCATTGAGGCCATAGCCCCATGTGAAGGGGTATGAACATAAGGACATATATTTGTTTCGTTATGGCCAAAACCCCATTTGAAGGGGTATGAACATAAGGACATATATTTTTTTCATCATGGTTAAAGCCTCATGTGAAGGGGTATGAACATAAGGACATATATTTGTTTCGTTATGGCCAAAGCCCCATGTGAAGGGGTATGAACATAAGGACATATATTTTATTCTAGCAAGGACGAAAATAAGATGGGGTGGAGTGAGGGAAATCGGAGTCCAGTGCCTTTCGCGTGGTCATAACATCACATTGTGGAGTGATGGTCTAGAGGTAACGCGTCCGCCTTGGAAGCGAGAGAATCCGAGCGCGCTGGTTCAAATCACGGCTCAGCCGCCGATATTTTCTCCAGCCGCCGATATTTTCTCCCCCTCCACTAGACCTTGAGTGGTGGTCTGGACGCTAGTCATTCGGATGAGACGATAAACCGAGGTCCCGTGTGCAGCATGCACTCAGCGCACGTAAAAGAACCCACGGCAACAAAAGGGTTGTTCTTGGCAAAATTCTGTAGAAAAATCGGCTTCGATAGGAAAAAACAAATAAAACTGCACGCAGAAAAAGAAAAAAGAAAAAAAAAGTGGCGCTGTAGAGCAGCCCGAATTTCACACAGAGAAATCTGTTGTGATAAAAAGAGAAATACAAATATTCAAATATATAAATATTGAAACGGTGGCCTCGAACTCTGATCGGTCGGTGATCAATGGATCAGAAGTCCAACTAACCGATTCCAGCACGGTGACTGTCTTCAAGCGTGCATGGCACCCAGGAAAGAATGCTTTGCTGCTGCCTTTCCATGGAAACATTTGTTTTGGCGATGTTTCTAAGGCAATTTCTAACCCCCCGCCCCCCCTCACCCCCCCTCACCCCTCCATCAACCCCCCCCCCAAAAAAAAACAAAAACAAAAACAAAAAACACCAACCAACAACCCCAAACCGTTGTTTTTCATTTCGTCTTTGAATCACATTTTTCTTATCATTTTCTGAACGAAGTAGATAATTTGTTCTTTTTTCTTTCTTTCTTTTTTGTTTTGGGGTGGTTATTTTTTATTATTATTATTTTTTGTAGTGTGAAGTTCGATTCTGTTGAAGTTAACCTGGTTTTTGATTTGGTCTCTTTTTTTTCTTGTCTTTTTTTTCCCGTCATCTTACGTTCATGACGTTCTTGTTTGTTTGTTTGGATTTACTGGCTGTTTTTTTTTTGAGCTTGTGAGTGTGTGTGTGTGTGTGTGTGTGTGTGTGTGTGTGTGTGTGTCTGTGTGGCTGTGTGGCTGTGTGTGTGTGTGTGTGTAGAAGGGGGGGGGGGTACTTTAAAATGGACAGAATGAGGGACTACGAAGCTCCTGGAATGGAGAAACTGACGTGTCAGGACGATGATCCTTGTTCATGGAAAAGGGGTATGCAGACAGGGGTGGAGGAAGGGGGTGAACAGACAAGAGGAGGGGGGGGGGAAGGGAAGGAGAAGACAGGAAGGTGAGTTCTGCTGGGGAAAAAAAGAAAGAAAAAAAGAAAGAAAGAAAAACCAAACAAGAGAAAAGAAACAGGGAACTGGGTTTCACACACACACACAAAAGAGAGACACTTTTTTTCTGGTATGTTTTCAGCCCGGAAGTGGTCATCTGCGGGTCAGCTGTGAGACAAATGCCGCGAAAAATCAAACAATGAAAATGTCCCAGCTCGTCTGATCACCTCGGGATCCTTTGATGAGACCTCGGAGAAGAAGTGTTTGAACCCAGGTTAGGCAAGATGTTGGCATAGCTGAGTGTATTTGACGTCAGCTGTGTCGCATTGTGCCCCCATTTGGGTTTGTTTCCACCACACGACGCGACACGCTCTACTCGTCATCCATGACGTCACAAAGAGGATATGCGTCATCCGGCGTTTGTTTCTCATAACACCGCGCTGCCGCCTGGCGGTATTGTCTGTGATGTCACACGGAGGATCTTATCACCCAGGATTTTGTCTCTTAACTCACTCAGTACGGCCAGTCCTCTCTTCTCCTCTACACAGACTCCTCGGATGTCCAGTGGGTGTCTGAATGACCCAACCTTCAGCTTCCGTCGTCAGAATTGTGGTATTCTTTGTCAACATTCACCTCTTCAGTATAAGAGCCTTCCGCTTACAATATTTTGATGATGGTAACTGGGGTGAAACGCTGTTAACGTCGTCTCTTTCAAGATAAATATTGTTCATTCATGATATAATTTCGTTTCAGCCGTGTAACAAAAGATAAATATTGTCCATTAATATCTGTGTATTTCTACGTCATAAGAGAGGTCAATATTTTCTGTTTAGTTCGATCTGTTTCTACAGCTAACAAAAAAAAAAAAAAATAAAAAAAAAAAAAAAAATTGTCCCTTTATTTTAATTTACATACATGCCTCATAACAAAGATAGAGGCTGGGGGTGTTGGGGCGAGAGGTGGAGGGTAGAAAGAGAGAGAGAGAGAGAGAGAGAGAGAGAGAGGGAGAGAGAAATTGTCCATTCATTTCGGTTTATTTCTACCTCACAACAAAGTTAAATATTGCCTGTTTATGTGTGTCTGTGAGAAGAGGGGCGTGTGTGTGTGTGTGTGTGTGTGTGTGTGTGTGTGTGTGTCGCTGTGGATGGAATGGGTGTCGTTGTTATTATTGGCAGTGTTGCTGTTGATGTGTCTGTGACCGTACAAAAACACAACCTTGTCGATTGAAACTAACCGACGCCCCTCCAGCCACTTTTAATTCATTAAAGTTGAGGAAGAATTGGGAGCGGGGTGGTGGTGGTTGGGGGTGGGGGGTGGGGGAGGGGCTGGGCTGAGGTGGGTGGGGAAAGGGGTGGCGGTGGGGATGGAAGGGGATAGAACCACGTAGCTCATCCTCTTGGTAACCTGCCCCTGCCAATGAGATGCCAAACAGGTATTGATCATCAAGGAGAACACGCACCCTCCTTCTTCACGTGCTACTGATCCGCGTCCAATTCGATCACTACTAGTGTCTACAGGAACTGAGGTCAGGAACAGGAAAGAGTTTCTCGAAAGCACAAGCTCCTGACAGGATCGATTATTATAAGATGAGATGTACCTCTATGTTATTTGTTTTTAATGATTTAAAAAAAACAACAAAACCATCCTTGATGAGTTGAAAACCGAAAGAGATTCGAAAGAGTTTCTTTTCTTCAAGTAATGCTGAACAATAATGATGGTGAAAAATAGGTGTTTGTGTTTTTTTTTGTTTTGTTTTTTGTTGTTGGTCACATAGAGTATTGCAATACTAACGACAGTAAATATGACATGTGAGACCTTCCGCTCACTTTCCAAGCCAGTATAATTTTGCTTAAAAAAAAAGAAAGAATGTTTTATGTGTTTTGTCACTTGCACCTATTTTGAACAGAAATGTAAACAGGTGTTAAGAAAAAAACACAAACAACAATAACGAAAAACACAGCGTTAACCCTGATTTGCACATGGTCAATTTGAACTAGTTGTAAACAGCATATCCAATGCCACACAGAAAAAAAAAATCCACAGCATTTCTTGCCACTCACAAGAACAATTCAAAGCTGCTGTTATATTTTCCAAGCAGGCTAAACTTAATGGTTAGCTGAGAACAAAAACAACAACAAAAAAACAAGACCAAGAGCAAATGGTTTGTCGTCGTGGGCACTTTATACCTTTAAACTACAGCAAATTGTATTTGTATTTGTTTTTCTTTTTATCACAAAAGATTTCTGTGTGAAATTCGGGCTGCTCTCCCCCAGGGAGAGCGCGTCCCTACAGTACAGCGCCACCCCTTTTTTTTTGTTTGGTATTTTTTCCTGCGTGCAGTTTTATTTATTTTTCCTGTCGAAGTGGATTTTTCTACAGAATTTTGCCAGGAACAACAACCGTTTTGTTGCCGTGGGTTCTTTAACGTGCCATAAGTGCATGCTGCACACGGGATCTCGATTTATCGTCTCATCCGAATGACTAGCGTCCAGACCACGACTCAGGGTCTAGTGGAGGGGGAGAAAATATTGGCGGCTGAGCCGTGATTCGAACCAGCGCGCTCAGATTCTCTCACTTCCGAGGCGGACGCGTTACCTCTAGGCCATCACTCCACACGAATTGAAGTGTTTTTTTTTTTTTTTAAAGAAAACCCACATTTCTTGTTTTGTTTTTTTGTTTGTTTTGTTTTGTGGAGGAAGCGCATAAAACTATGTGAAACTGTTAAGGAGACGCACAGATTAGACCACAGAAAGAGGGAGGGAGTTTAAAAAAAAGTTATTTTTGGCTTGTGTCATTTTCTGACATTTTGACGTGACAGACTGGGGAGGGGAGGGAGGGGGAGGGGTGCGGAGGGGGGCGGATAGAGAATATCCTCTTCGATCTCAGATTCTGATCTTCTATATTGCACAGGAAATGAATGGGGCCTGGGCAACTATTGTTTTTGGATTGTGTCTCTGTTTCAAACGGATGATTTTTGATCAGATGATCATCTCTTTCTCTCTCTCTCTCTTCTCTCACTCTTTCACTCTCTCTCTCACTCTCTTTTACTCTGTCTCTCTCTCTCTTAGTTAAGTGTCACTTCCAGCTATCTCTGAACTGATTGGCAATGACACTTTGTACCCCCCACCACCCCCTTCCCCCGATTATTCTTATAGTGTGTATAAATTATATGTGTCTGTGTGTTAGATTAAATCAGCAGATATATAAGTAGCCAATATCTTCACTGTTGGAAAATAAAAATAAGTTAATTCATTTATTCTCTCTCTTTCTATGTCTGTCTCTCTTTCTTTCTCTCTCTCTCTCTCTCTCTCTCTCTCTCTCTCTCTCCACTCTTGCTTTTATACTCGGCTTTTCCTTGTTGTCTGTTCATCTGTCTGTGCATCTCTCTCTCTCTCTCGTTCTCTTTCGTTCTCTCTCTCTCTCTCTCTCTCTCTCTCTCTCTCTCTCTCTCTCTCTCTCTCTCTCCACTCATCCATCATTTTAGCAAGGATTCATTCCAGATGCTTTGTTGAACCATCTGCGATAGAGAAC
>NC_134878.1:51680453-51692953 GCF_041734735.1 Babylonia areolata
GGGGGGTGGGAGTGAGAGACTATCCTATCATTCCAAACCGACAGACAATGTCTCAAGCCACTTTTTGTTTTCGTTCATTGAAGGGTGAGGGGGTGGGGGTGGGAGTGAGAGACTATCCTATCATTCCAAACCAACCGACAATGTCTCAAGCCACTTTTTGTTTTCGTTCATTTTGGGGGTCGGTGGTGGGTGTGGGCGTGAGAGACAGGAGGAGGGTTGTGTGGGGGTGGGTGGGGGGAGTGAGAGACTATCCTATCGTTCCAAACCAACCGACAATGTCTCAAGCCACTTTTTGTTTTCGTTCATAAAGTGGAGGGAGAAGTGAGGCACTAATATCCCAGCCCACTTTCTTGGCAGCCCTGGTCCCACCCACACTACTGGTTGATGCCAAACAGTTATTGATCTTCAAGGAGAACACACACACACACACCCATACGTGCTAATGTTTAGCATCTTTGTCGTTCGCTCACCACTGTTCACAAGAAATGTGGTCATGGACAACAAAGGTTTTGAAATTATTGCAGAGTTTGATCAGATTCGACCATAATTGTGATGAAACATTCTCAGTCTAAATCGTTTTTTGTTTTTTGTTTTTTGGTTTGTTTGTTTTTCAATAATTCGATGTTGACTTTAAAAGTTGATATGGAGATGAAAGTTTTTACATTCAATGATATGAGTAGGAAATGGGATAGAAATGAGCAGGAAATGGGATAGAAAGCTTGTCAAATGTAGTTGTTTTTGTTGTTGTTGTAATATTAACAACAGGAAAAAACAACTACCAAAAACAACTACAACAAATGGCACCCGCTAAACAGTTTCGAAATCGACACGCTTTTAACGTGTTCTATTTTGCTACTTGCACATATGAATCAAGAATGTTTAATGTTTAGTGCAGTGTTGAGAGAAGAAGAACGAGCAGGGGGCAGTTACATAACAATGAAGTAAATCACAGAAAATCGGGATTTTTGAAGAAAGAAATAGCATGTTCATGAAAACTAATGTAAGACAGACAGAGAGAAAAAGCAGCCACAAAAGATGGAAAGAGAAAGAGATCAGTGGGAAGATCTTTGTCCTAAGTTACTTCAAACTTCTTGAAAGAGATCAGTGGGAAGATCTTTGTCCTGAGTTACTTCAAGCTTCTTGAAAGAGATCAGTGGGAAGATCTTTGTCCTAAGTTACTTCAAGCTTCTTGAAAGAGATCAGTGGGAAGATCTTTGTCCTAAGTTATTTCAAGCTTCTTGAAAGAGATCAGTGGGAAGATCTTTGTCCTAAGTTACTTCAAGCTTCTTGAAAGAGATCAGTGGGAAGATCTTTGTCCTAAGTTACTTCAAGCTTCGTGAAAGAGATCAGTGGGAAGATCTTTGTCCTAAGTTACTTCAAGCTTCGTGAAAGAGATCAGTGGGAAGATCTTTGTCCTAAGTTACTTCAAACTTCTTGAAAGAAATCAGTGGGAAGATCTTTGTCCAAAGTTATTTCAAGCTTCTTGAAAGAGATCAGTGGGAAGATCTTTGTCCTAAGTTACTTCAAGCTTCTTGAAAGAGATCAGTGGGAAGATCTTTGTCCTAAGTTACTTCAAGCTTCGTGAAAGAGATCAGTGGGAAGATCTTTGTCCTAAGTTACTTCAAGCTTCTTGAAAGAGATCAGTGGGAAGATCTTTGTCCAAAATTATTTCAAGCTTCTTGAAAGAGATCAGTGGGAAGATCTTTGTCCTGAGTTACTTCAAGCTTCTTCTTCTTCTCCTTCTTCTGTGTTCGTGGGCTGCAACTCCCACGTCCACTCGTATGTACACGAGTAGGCTCATACGTGTATGACTGTTTTTAACCCGCCATGTAGGCAGCCATACTCCGTTTTCGGGGATAACTTCCAGCTAAACAAACAAACAAACAAAAACAACAACAAAAAGATACGAGATGAGCACGGAGAACAAGAGAATATCCTGTTCTGTTGCAGATTCTGATGTCAGTCCCATATTGCACAGGGAACGAGTATGATCCGATCAATTGTCGCGTCAGGATGGTCTGTCTTTCCTTCAGCATTTTGATGAGTAATGGGAGGTATTCTCTCTCTCTCTCGCTCTCTTTCATTCTTTTTCTCTCTCTTTCTTTCCCTTTCTTTCTCTCCCTTTCTCATTCTCTCCTTTCTCATTCACTCTTTCTCATCTTCATTCTCTGTATCGCTCTCTCTCTTTCACCTTCTCTCTCTATTTCTCATTCTTTCTCTCTCTTTCGTTTGCTTGGTCTCTCTTTCTCATTCATTCCCTCTCTCTTTCTTCTCTTTCTTGACCACTCTCTCTCTCACTTTCTCTTTCTCGTCCTCTCTCTCTGACTCTCACTATCTCTCTCTCAAAAGACGATGCTATGGACAACACAAAGTCATAAGCAACCCCACCGACCCCCCCTCCCCCATTGTATTGTGTCCCAAGGCCGATGCACATTAACTCTCTCCATACGAACGGCGAAAGAGACGACGTTAACAGCGTTTCACCCCAATTACCATCATCAAAATATTACAAGCGGAAGGCTCTTACACTGAAGAGGTGAATGTTGACAAAGAATACCACAATTCTGACGACGGAAACTAAAGGTTGGGTCATTCAGACACCCACTGGACATCCGAGGGGTCTGTGTAGAGGAGAAGAGAGGACTGGCCGTACTGAGTGAGTTAAACTTTCTGAGTTCTGGGTTCTCTCTCAAAAGAAAGACAGACCCCTTTCCAGCAAGGACTCACCCCCAGCTGCACTGTAGCCCAGCTACTGCAGAGAACGTCAGTCTCTCCCTCCGATCCTTCTCTCCCCACCCCCTCCCCTCTCCTTCCCCTCTCTCTCCAATCCATCGATTAGCCTCACGTTCCAACACTCCTTGGCCCTGGCCAGAGCTAGCTTCTCTCCCCTTCTCCGCTTTCAGTGGGAGAAGGAATTAGGGAATCGAACTTGGGGGTCCACACAAGGTTGGGGAAGAAAAGAAAATACAATCTCTACCACCACCACCACCACCACCCTCTCTTCCCCCCCCCCACGCTCTCTCTTTCTTTCCACTTTACAGCCATTCAGATCCTTTCCCTGATCCTGGATACAGTTAGTTGTATATTCAACCCCACCCCTCTTCCCCTCTTGGATTTGGCAAAAACATGAGGTTCTTGTTGTTTCATTTTTATTTTTATTTTTGTTGGAAACTCGTTTGTCCACTTGTTGGCTTCTCGATCTCAGTGACGAAAGCTATGTGGTTAGGAGGGGTGGAGCTGAGGTTTGTATGAGGGTTTGAGCATGTATATATGTGTGTGTGTGTGTGTGTGTGTGTGTGTGTGTGTGTGTGTGTGTGTGTGTGTGTTCATAGGGTGGTGTTGGGTGTAAGGGCCTTCATCGCTTCTTCCCCATTCACACTATCTTTTGTTTATATTTTTGAGAGGGCACAAGATGTTCCCCTTTCCTTGATTTCACTTGTGGGGGTGTGGGGGGTGTTCTTCTATTGTACATTTTCCTGAAACTTCTCAAACAGGTTTGATTTGTCTTTGGTTTTGTCAGTCTGTTTCTCTCAGATATAGACCTGTCTGCCTGTCGTGTCTATCTCCATGTGTGTGGGTGTGGGTGTGGGTGGGGGTGGTGTTGTTGACACTGTCGCTGTCTTTGTGTTTGTGATCCTGACATTCGAAACCAACAAAAACCACATAAACCACTTTTGTTTTTATTTAGGAAGATTGGGAGGCATGGGAAGCTATCCTAGTAGCCCATGTTCCACGTAACCTCTTTTGTGCCTTAAAATATTTGGACATTGTGTTCTCTACATTTCGATAATGACGAATGATGAATTGATGACGATGGTGCTAGGAGCGTTCACTTAGGTTTGGTACTACTTGACAAGGCTGTACTCTCACAACATACACCGGTCAACCAACATCAAATGAATGGCATAAACCAGGATGATGCATACAGATACTTGCAGTGTTGGTCAGGACTTTGAGTAACACTCCCAAAGACGCATCCATGGAGTGGATGACCCTGGACTATGTGCTCCCACACAACTCTGGACAGAAGCCAGCCACGGGACTTAAAAAAACAACAACAACAACAAACCAAAAACAAAACAACAACAACAACAACAACACCCCCCCCCCCCCCCCACACACACACACACCTATGATGGTGCTCGAACCCGCGTCCTCCCAGTCGCGAGTCCACTTCACCAAACCACTTGGCCACGTCGGTCATGTTCCTGGTAACCTGGTCCAATCGCTGCCAGTGTGATGCCAAACAGTTATTGATCACCAAGAAGAACCTCCGCCCCCCCCCCCCCAACGCCTGCCTCCCCCCCCCCCCCCCGCCAACATGTTGCTGATCTGCACCCGGCCAGGTCGATCACAAGCGTCTGCAAGAAATGAGGTTTGGAACAAGGAGAAGTTCAAAATCACAAACTGAGCAGAATCGATCATAGAGAATTAATTGTTTTTAACTTTTGCGTTTGAAACATTTTTGTGCCACAAATCCCTGATTAATCTTAAAAAAATCAATGAAGTTCGCATTTCTTTCACAGAAAAATCCAGTGGTGATAATGGTGTTGAAAAAGTCTTTTATATAGAATATTGCTGGCGAGAGAACTATTAAAAAAACAACAACACACAAACAAAAACAACCAAAAACAAGAACAAGAAACTAAAACACACAAAAAACCCCAACTGTTCCCTTATTTCTTTTTATGCAGATGTTGTCGACAGAATTGTAAACAGATGTTTAAACATTAAACCAGCTTTTTGCACATGTTGATTTTTAATTGGCTAAAACAACCAGATAACAACAATACTGATAGTCATTGCAAATCAATAACATAATTATGTTCTTTGGTATCCATGACAATTTTTTTTTTCTATAGATAATAGAATTTATTTTCAAGCTGTCACTTTTCAAGTTTTAGCTTGAACCTCATAGTATGAGAAGAAGAAGGAGAAGAAGAAGAAGGAGGAGAGAGAGAGGGAGAGAGGGAGAGAGGGAGAGAGGGAGAGAATGTGTGTGCATGCGCGCGCGCGCGCGCGCGCGCGTGTGTGTGTGTGTGAGAGAGAGGAGAGAGAGAGAGAGAGAGAGGTGGCGGTACATGCTACAAATTAGGAAACTTTTATTTTCTCGCTATCCCCCTCTTTTTCGCTGTCCAAATACCACACTACACTTACACTCCAACTCCAAGTGATACACTGTTTCAGGATAGATTTACCAGATAGCTGCAAGCATTCACCCTAAAGCTGCAAGGGTTAGCCCTTTAGCTGCAAGCATTCACCCTAAAGCTGCAAGGGTTAGCCCTTTAGCTGCAAGCATTCACCCTAAAGCTGCAAGGGTTAGCCCTTTAGCTGCAAACATTCACCCTAGAGCTGCAAGGGTTAGCCCTTTAGCCGCAAGCATTCACCCCAGAGCTGCAAGCATTCACCCCAGAGCCGCATTTTTGTCTCAGATGCTGCAGAGAACGTGTCCCCTTCTTTCAGACTCCCCCACGGCCCCCTCCTCTCCCCTCCCTCTCCATCCATCGATTGCCCCACGTCCCACACTCCAAGGCCCCGTCAGGGCTGGCTTCTCTCCCCTTCTCCGCTTTCAGTGGGGCCAGGAAGGGACGAGGACTGAAATGGCGGGGGGCCACACAAGGTTGGGAAAGAAAAACATATACCCCTTCCCAACACTCTCCCATTCTACCCTGTACCCCCTCCCACCCCTACCACCCCGCCTCCCCCTCCCACCCTAGGAACCTAACTCCAGCACACATTCAGAATGTGTAATATTCCTCACCCTCGAGAATTTCTTGGTATTAGTTGTCGGTTCCACGATATCAGGTGTTGAAAACCATGCGGTTTGTATTGGTGGTGGGCTGTTGACTATACCTGCTTGGACTCGAGTTAAAGTTTTGCCTTCAGTTTGGTAAAGCTCTGAATCTGCGTGTGAATGGATTGGGGTTGGGGTGAGGGGATGGTGTGTGAGTGGGTGGGGAGGTGAGGAGGTAGGATGTCTATGTCCTTCCTTTGTTGTTGTTGTTGTTGTTGTTCTCTTTCACGACGTATTTTGCTGATATTATTGAGAGAAAGCAGTATGTTCCATTTGTTTTGATCTGACGGTGAGATGTATGGATAGTGGGACTTGTAGTGAAGCGTGCGTTTAAAAAAAATTGTTTGTTGATGTTCTTTTGGAGACTTTTTAACAAATAATTATGAGCTCTCTGCCTCTGTTTCCGTATCTGTTTGTGTGTGTGTGTGTGTGTGTGTGTGTGTGTGTGTGTGTGTGTGTGTGTGTGTGTGTTGTGTGTTGTGTGTGCGTGTGTGTGTGTGTTGCGTGTGTGTGTGTGTGTGTGTGTGTGTGTGTGTGTGTGTGTGTGTGTGTGTGTGTGTGTGTGTGTGTGTGCATGTGTATGCGCGCGCGCGCGCGCGCGCGCGCGCGCGTGTGTGTGTGTGTACACGCTCATGTTGCTCAACGAACATAAGATAACAAACACATCCAC
Source organism: Babylonia areolata (assembly GCF_041734735.1). Lineage (NCBI taxonomy): Eukaryota > Metazoa > Mollusca > Gastropoda > Neogastropoda > Buccinidae > Babylonia > Babylonia areolata. The sequence continues at coordinate 51,686,918 of NC_134878.1, forward strand.
CTGCAACAACTGTCTGACACATCGCTTCAGTCCTTTCGGTTCACTCTATCGATCTCAAGCGATCCGAATACCTGACAAGGACTGAGACAGACAACAGACAAACCGCGTGTAGATCGATCGATCATAGTCGCGTTACAACGTTAAGGTCTGTCTGTCACTGACTGACTGTTGAACTGTCGGATCTCGATCAATCGTGGTCATTTTACAGTGTTAAGGCCCGTCGCTCACTGGGTGTCGAACCCGTCGGAATTTCGAATGTTCAGTAATGTTTTGAGACCAGACAGTACTTTAAGAACAGGGCTGATCTTCCCTCAGTATAGACCTTAGCAAGTATAGCCTGCAAGGTCGAGAAGCCTACCGTGCACCACCCCCCACCTCCCCATAGCCTCCCCCCCCCACCCCCACCTCACGAATGATGTAGACTAGTCTTAGAATGTTCTTCTTCGGTGTCTGCTGAACTCATTTTCACATGTTTCTAAGAAGAAGAAAAAAAAGGGATGCACTCAGAGTTACTGCCCTTGGCACAAGAGCACCCTCTCGCGATCCCGGTTAACTCACTCAGTACGGCCAGTCCTCTCTTCTCCTCTACACAGACCCCTCGGATGTCCAGTGGGTGTCTGAATGACCCAACCTTTAGCTTCCGTTGTCAGAATTGTGGTATTCTTTATCAGCTTTCACCTCTTCAGCATAAGAGCCTTCCACTTGCAATATTTTGATGATGGTAATTGAGATGAAACGCTGTTAACGTCGTCTCTTTCGCCGTTCGTATGGAGAGAGTTAATGAAAATTTAGACAAGCTCAATTTCAAACCCAAATAAATCATATTGATATAAAGGAAACTACCACATATCATGTGTTTTTGTTTTTAATAGGTTTCTTTTTTTTTTTTCCTATTCGAATTAATATCCGGAATTGAAAAAAATCTTCATTCATTCTTTCACAATTAAGGCTTGTATCGCCCTACTATCGAATCTTCGACGAATGAAAGTAAAATTACTGTTCGATTGGACTGACGGTGTAGGGACTGTGGAAGAGAAGCCTGAGTGTGGACGTGTGCAGGGAATTATGGGTGCAGCAGCTTGGGGGTGGGCACTGATGGGGGTGGTAGGGTGGGTAGGGAGGGGGGTGGGGGCGGGGGGAGTAATGCCATTGAAAAGGGCAAGGGAAAAAAAAGAAAAGAAAAAGAAAACCGGCTATCCTTAGTGCTCAGTGAACACGTTGGTCTATTGAATGTTCGGATAATACGGTGATCCATAGAATATTTTTGGGCATGTGTGTGTGTGTGTGTGTGTGTGTGTGTGTGTGTGTGTGTGTGTGTGTGTGTGTGTGTGTGTGTGTGTGTGTGTGTGTGTGTGTGTGTGTGTGTGTGTGTGATTGCCATAGCAATCATTCGGAACTGAAAGCGTAAAGCAACGAAACCACGTGAAAAGCTTAGAATCGACATAGAATGGAGACCTATCATTACGCTTTTACCATTTTGTTCAATCAAATCTATAATAGTTCACTCATTCATCGGAAATTTCAAATGATGAAAATATATCAGAGGCAAGACGTTTAACTCAAAATTTGCCACCGTATTCATGTTTCATGTCTGAGCAATCGGCCAGTTTACGCGTGTGTAATAGTAGTAGGCCTGCGTGGGTGCGTGTTTATCAGTTTTGTTTATTATCATTTTTTCTTCCTGGACAATTTGTGATCCCCCATTAGAATACATTCAAAAATTCCTCATACATTATCACGCGCACTCGAACCAGGGAAGGAGGACCCCGAATCGATGAGGGGATTATGGCTTTCTATTTGCATGGCCCCCCCCCCTCCTCCCCTGCCTCCCTCCTCCATTGTTAGGCGCACGCGCAGAAAGGAGGGAAGGAAAGCCACGCCCACTCCACGCGCTCTCCGCAGACGCTGCTGCAAGGGCGACCATCGATCGGTGTTGGAGCAGATTTACCTTCCCCTGTTTTTTTTATTTTTTATTTTTTTATTTTTTTACCGCGTGGCACGATGTCATGCATTTAGTGATGATTGTGATGATGCACTTCGGGCGAATGAATCAACTGAAACGATGTTGTTTTGATCTGAAATAATAACTTGTGCGATGATGACTCACTTCAGCTTGGATGAATTAATTGAAAAGGACTTGTTTTGTTTTCCCTTCCATGTCGTTTGTTTGTTTGTTTGTTTAATTGTTTGGTTGCTCACTTGCATCTGTTTAGAACTGACGTGAACAACAACAGCACCATTCACTCCTGCGCGCACGCACGAGGTCGCGCACAAACATACACATGGAACAAATAACTACCACAATAATATTGATACTGTTTCTCACTACTTCCTCTACCATTACTACAGCAACATCTACAACTACTATGACTGCTTTTGATAGACCTGAAAGAAAGTAGCCGTTCGGGATTTGATACAAATACGCACGCATGTACTCCCACACTGATGCACGAACGCATGTGATCAACGCATACGTACACAGAATTAGCTACACACACACACACACACACACACACACAAACACACACACACACACATATATATATATATATATATATAATATATATATATATATATATATATATATATGTAAATGTGTGTGTGTGTGTCTATATAAATATATATATATATATATATATATATATACAGAGAGAGAGAGAGAGAGAGAGAGAGAGAGAGAGGCAGACAGATAGACAGTACTCTTTTTTCCCAAAACTCTAAAAACAACAACAACAAAAAAGAAACAACAAAACACCACACAGTTCAGTTTCAGTTTCCCCAGGAGGCGTCACTACGTTCGGACAAATCCATGTGCGCTACACCACATCTGTTAATTAAGCAGATGCCTGACCAGCAACATGACCCAATGTGCTTACTCAAGCCTTGAGTGCATGCATGTGTATTTTGTCTACCTATCAGAGTGGATTCTTTCTACAGAATTTTGCCAGAGTACAACACTCTCGTTGCCATTGGTTCTTTTTCAGTGTGCCAAGCACAAAACTTGGGAGAAAGGTGCGAGAGCGGGATTCGAACCCAGACCCTCACGGGCTCTGTTCTGACAGATAAGAGTGTTAACCATTCTGCCACGTTCCCCACCATCCCCCATCCCCAACCCCAACCCCTCACGCACGCATCCTACAAAGTCAAATCAGGGCAAAATAATGGGATCTTTCGAGTTCTTCCCAAATTGCAAATAAAGTTACAGAAGAAAAAACCCAGCAACAACAGACCACAGCTCAGTGAGGAGAAAATGGTGGAGGACGTTGGACTTCCCACAGCTGAAGTCATTCCCCCATGAATCCCCCACCCCCCCACCCCCCACGCCCCACCCCTCAACACACACAGATGCCGACAGATTCAAAGCTTCCCCCCGATTTCAGCTTCAAGCCCAATCATGTAGTTAATAGGCACCTCTTCCCTCCCTCTCAACCTGTCCCCCAAGAGGTTATTTTGAGTTCTTTCAAAACTGTAAACAAAGGACAGCGTGAAAAAGGAAGAAGATATAACAAAGAGACAGGGAGTGTCTTTGCCTTCAGCCCCCCTATCCCAGATTCTGCACACACACACACACACACACACACACACACACACACACACACACACACACACACACACACACACACTCACATGCATGCAACCATGTACACACACAGGCATGCAAGCATGCACACACATACACACACACATGCATGCATGCATGCATGCGTACAAACAAACACACACACACACACATACATGCACGTGTGCGCAGACAGATCCAGACTTCCCCAAACTTCATGCAAACCTCCAGCAGCCCCACCCCACACCCCACCCCACCTCCGTCTCCCACGCTCCCCTCCCCAACTTCCCAAATTCCAACACGCCAATACCTTCAAGCACAGGGCTGTCAACACGGAGATCATGGAACCAACAACTGGACAAACAAGGCAAGGCAAGGCAAGGCAAGGCAAGGCAGGGTAAGGCAAGGCAAGGCAAGGCAAGGCAAGGCATGGCATGGCATGGCATGGCATGGCATGGCAAGGCAAGGCAAGACATTTTATTTCATGTAGCCCCTGGGAGCACAGAAACAAACGAGCGTGGAGAAAGAACACTCAGAAGAACTTCACATCATTACCTACCCCCCCTCCCCCCCCCCCCCCAAAAAAAAGGAGATGAATACATACACACGGTGCATGTGCTGCAGTGTGTATGTGGGAGGGTGGTGGTGGTACAGGGTTGAACTGGAGAATATGAGGAGGAGGCGTATCATAATTAATTTTCTTTCCCAACCTTGTGTGGCCCCCTCCAGTTCAATCCTTTCTTTGGTTCCTAGGGCAGCAGGAAGGAGGGGTGAGGGGGGGAGAGGTGGGGGGGAGGGCGGTGGGTTAGGGGTGTTTGTATTTGTATTACTTTTTTTTTGTCACAACAGATTTCTCTGTGTGAAATTCGGGCTGCTCTCCCCAACGAGAGCGCGTCGCTACACTGACAGCGCCACCCATTTTTTGGTGTTTTTTTTTCTACCTGCGATTTTATTTGTTTTTCCTATCAAAGTGGATTTTTCTACAGAATTTTGCCAGGGACAACCTTTTTGTTGCCGTGTGTTCTTTTACGTGCGCTAAGTGCATGCTGCACACGGGACCTCAGTTCAGCGTCTCATCCGAATGACTAACGTCCAGACCACCACTCAAGATCTAGTGAAGGGGGAGAAAATACTGGCGACTGCAAGTGCGCTCAGATTCTCTTGCTTCCTAGGCGGACGTGTTACCTCTAGTCCATCACTCCACTGTGGGTGGGAGGGGGATACAGGCTAGAATGGGAGAGTATGGGGAGGGGGTATATATATATATATATTTTTTTTTTTCTTTCTCAACCATGTGTGGCTCCCTCCAGTTCAACCCTTGTCCCTTCCTTGCCCACTGAATGTGTACTGGGATTTGGTTCCTTGGGTAGCAAGAAGGAGGTGTGTGTGTGTGTGTGTGGGGTGGGGGGGGGGGGGGGTAGGGGTTGGAGGGGGTTACAGTGTAAAATTGGAGAGTATGGAGGGGAGGGGTATATATATATATTTTTTTTTTTATTTTTGTTTGTTTGTTTGTTTGTTTCTTTCCCAACCTTGTGTGAACCTCCTCCAGTTCAATCCTAGTCGCTTCCATGCCCACTGAATGTGCGCTGGGATTTGGTTCTTAGGGTAGCCAGGTAGGACAGGAGATTTTGGGGAGGGGGTATATATATATTGTTCTTTCTCAACCATGTGTAGCTCCCTCCAGTTCAACCCTTGTCCCTTCCTTGCCCACTGAATGTGTACTGGGATTTGGTTCCAAGGGTAGCAGGAAGGAGGGGACGGGAGGGATGGGGGGTAGCGATGGGAGGGGGGTTACAGGGTAAAATTGGAGATTATGGGAGAGGATATATATGTATATATATTTTTATTTGTTTGTTTATTTCCCAACCTTGTGTGCCCCCCCCCCCCCCCGCCCCCCACGTCGCTTCCTTGCCCACTGAATGTGTTCTGGGATTTGGTTCCCATGGTAGCAGGAAGGAGGCTGGGGGGACGGGGGCGGGGTGGGTGGGTTTGGGGGATAAGGGGGGTACTCCAGTTCAATCCTCGTCATTTCCTTGCCCACTGAATGAATGCTGGAGTTTTTGGTTCCTAGGGTAGCAGGAAGGAGGTGGGGGGGGGGGGGGGGCGTTGGGTCGATGGGTATGGGTGGGAGGGGGAGGCGGGGTGGTAGGGGTGGGAAGGGGATACAGGGTAGAATGGAAGAGTGTTGGGAAGGGGTACATGTTTTTCTTTCCCAACCTTGTGTGGCCCCCCGCCAGTTCAGTCCTCGTCCCTTCCTTGCCCCACTGAAAGCGGAGAAGGGGAGAGAAGCCAGCCCTGACGGGGCCTTGGAGTGTGGGACGTGGGGCAATCGATGGATGGAGAGGGAGGGGAGAGGAGAGGGGTGGGGCCGTGGGGGAGAGGAGGGGGGGTAACTGAGAGAAGGAGACACGTTCTTTGTAGCAGTTGTGCCACAAAACAACTATAGGGGTGAATCCTCCACTGAATATGGAGTGGTT
>NC_134878.1:51697953-51712953 GCF_041734735.1 Babylonia areolata
AGAACGAAGAGCACACAACCACTCGGAGGAAACTGATCCCCACTGACGACCGTCAAGACGGGCAAACAGCCCTGAAGCACACCAAAGACTGGCACGGCTGCCTCTTCTGACAGTCGCGGACCGAAAAGCCCAGAATCTTGTCACTGACGAGCAAAGAAGAGGCTGATCTCAGTTCAGTGACAGCCTGAACTGAGACTGAGAATTACGTGCAATCAGCACAATCCGCACTGCTCTCTAGCTAGATGGGGTGGGTGAACAAGGAGGGGGTTAAGCACTCATAACTGATTTGTCATGAGATGTGACATTGTTGTTCAGTGTTACTGCTGTTGTTCTTCTTGTCTTTTTGTCGTCTTTTCTTCTTTCCCTTTTTTGTCCAATGTTTTTGATCTACAAGTTTGTGCTTGTATGTATTTTTTTTTATTAAAGAGAGAGAGAGAGACAGACAGACAGACAGACAGACAGGGAAGCAACCAATTCAGAATAGCAGTCAGACAATAAGAAGCGACGACATTTGATGAACTGGCTTGCAAATACGTCTTATGAACAGTGAACAAAGTTAACTCATTACTTACACGAGCTGTCACTGACACCCACTTATGTTTCAAAATTAATGTACAATACAATGAACGTCCAACAAAATTAATCATAATCATTTGGGAGTCCTAACGTGAAGAACGGAGAGGAAACACTTTAACGACAGCCTGGGTATTGATTGAAATATCAGTATGGCTTTTATTGCCAGAGTGATTCAGAAGTGTGATTAATTTTTTTCTCTCTTTATTGGCAAAGCTCGTGGCAGAATCGGTCAATCAGGCGTTGGACTTCTAATCCAGCTTTGTTATTCACCAGTGACCATCAGACTTCCAGAGCCCGTTTCGACATGGTGTTGTGTTTTCGAGAAAGGCACATACTTAACTCCGATTTTTCTCACTCCGTCTAGGTGTGAATGGGTGTCTGACTTAGGTTGCGGAACATTAATTTTAAACAGCGGAAGAAGGGAGATAATTCCTGCCTACTTACCTTCCTATCATCTTCCATTGCCGAGCCCCTGAGAACACAGCGGAGATTAAATACTGTCCCTTTGGCGGTAAGAATGCATTTGGGATCGTAAACCCTTTTCCCCAGAGGCACAATACTGCAGGAACAGCAGAAGGAGATACTTCTTTCCTTTCAGTCATCTTCCCATGCCGAGCCCTAGACACAGTGGAGATGAAAAACTGTCATTGTGGCGCTAACAAGGCTTTGGGACCTTTAACCCTTTTTAACCCTTTCCCCCAGAGGCACAACACTGCAGATCAGTAATCAAGAGAAAGGGTTTACGAAGATAGCGTGGACATTTTGCTTTCCTCTTCACTGACACTGAAATGAAGCTAACCCCCTGATCAAATGCTCCTGAACATCAGCTTGGCAGGTATGCGTAAAATTCGGGCTGCTCTCTCCAGGGAGAGCGCGTCGCTTCACTACAGGGCCACCCTTTTTTGTATTTTTTCCTGCGTGCAGTTTTATTTGTGTTTCCTATGGAAGTGGATTTTTCTAGGGAATTTTGCCAGGAACAACCCTTTTGTCGCCGTGGGTTCTTTTTCGTGCGCTAAGTGCATGCTGCACACGGGACCTCGGTTTATCGTCTCATCCGAATGACTAGCGTCCAGAGCACCACTTAAGGTCAAGTGGAGGGGGGGGGGGGGAATATCGGCGGCTGAGCCGTGATTCGAACCAGCGCGCTCAGATTCTCTCGCTTCCTAGGCGGACGAGTTACCTCTAGGCCATCACTCCACAGTCACTGATACCCACTTTATGTTTCAAATGTACAATGCAATGAACGTCCAACAAAATTAATCCTAATCATTTGGGAGTCCAAACGTGAAGAACGGAGAGGAAGCACTTTACATGCCTCACTTCCACACATGTACTGGATAGCCTTCTTCTTCTTTTGTTCGTTTTTCTGGGGATCCAGTTTCAGGAAATCTGTATACGTAAAACGTTTCTTCAAACAACATTATATCAGTGTCACTCTCAAGAGTCACTGTTAGGTTTCTGTGAGCACGTGTGTGTTATGTGTGTTAGTGTAGTAGTAGTAGTCTTCAGTTTAACGTCTTCCACTTCAAGTGATATTAGACGGAAAAAAAAAGAAAAAAAAGGGGGGTGGGGGGTGGTGTGTGTGTGTGTGTGTGTGTGTGTGTGTGTGTGTGTGTGGAGGGGTGGGGGGGTGGAGGGCGGAGCGTGGTGGTGGGAACGGTATTGGACAGAGGGTGATGAATGATGTGTGTGTATGTGTGTGTGCGCATATGTGTGTGTGTGTGGTGGGGAAAGATACAGAGCACTGGAAAAAATAAGACATTAAAAGGGGAGACATAGGTACAATATAGAAGGAAACGCTAACGTCAAACAACTGTAACAACTATAACAAATGTCCAATATGGCCTATGCAGCAAACCTTCCGCAACAGCAGATAACATCTTGAAATTGTCAAAAATACATTCAAATTTTCTGAGAAGTTTGGTAAAAACGATTTCAGACTCTGACATTCAAAGAGTATGTGTTTACTTGAAATAGATTCTCCACATATGCATCTCTGCTGAACTGTTATAAAAGCGTTCAGCTTTATCCTGTTTGATAATGCCTGAATTTGCCTTAATCTGAATAAATTACTGAATGCATTTGATTGATTGACAGATTCCGGTTGTTGAATATTATTTATACTTTTATTTAAAACTTTGCCATTTTGCTGGTATACTTCCCTAACTTTGCTCCATGATGCTTTTTCTAGTAAGCGGTACCCCTCTTGTACAGACAAAGGCACATAAAGCTCTGTGGTTCCCTGTTGGTGTTTTGCACCTTTTCTTGCAGCCCTGTCAGCCCATTCATTATATAAGAGACCAAGGTGAGAAGGAACCCAACAAAAAGTTATGTGTTCCTCTCAAATTCAAAAGATGTGCAATGTGACTTATTTCTATTATTTTGGACTTGTTCTTACAATTTGATGAGTTTAAAGCATATAATACAGATTCTGAATCAACACAAAATAAGACTTGAAGAAGGCAAACTGGAAGATCAAGAATATAATTTAAAGCCATAAGAACAGCGTTAAGTTCAGCTGTGAATATTGATCGATCTTTACCAATATGGTATGATCGTTCTGTTTTCAGTTTTGGTATAACGAAAGCTGAACCTGCTTGGCCATTGTCTAGGAGTGAGCTGTCTGTGTAAATATGTAAGTGGTCACGGTATCTATTCAGAAGGTGTAACTGGACTTCTGTTGCCATGATATTTGGATTTTCTTTTTTTGCAATGTCAGTATGATTGATATCAAACTGTGCTTTACTCATCTCCCAAATGGGGTATGGACTTACTGTTTTCTGCGTGTATACATTATCTGGATTAATTTCGGACTTTTGGAAGAGGTTCGACACAAACGTGCCAATTGGTGTTAGATAAGATATCGTTTTAGCTCTTTTGGGGAAGTTGTTTTCAGATGTAATTCTTACTTCCTCCGATGTAAAATTTTCAGTTGTTGAGCTTCTCAATACGTATTTAGCACATGCCAGGTTTCGGTATTCATCCAAAGGTAATTCTCCTATTTCTTTATATGTTCCGAGGGTTGATGCGTGGAAAGGTACGCCAAGGGCAAGTCTATATGCTTTACAGTCAGTGCTTTGAAGTTTCTTTAACAAATACTTTGGAGCATTGAAAAAGACTTCTTGTCCATACGATAGTTTGGATCGAATAAGTGATGATGATAAATGTTTCAATATCGTTGTGTCTTGTCCCCAGTACTGTTTACTTATAACTTTGAGCAAGTTTAAACATTTTCTTGCTTTTGTTATTATATATTCAATATGGGCATTCCAAGCTAGTTTGAAGTAAGCATTAAGCCTAAATTTTTTTTTTAATCATATCTCTGTACTGAATGGGCTCATTTTCAATTTTAAATGTTGGTAACTCTTCTGGATTATTACCATTGTTAAAAAGCATAATGTGAGTTTTTTTCTGCTGATAATGTAAGACCATTGTCGACAATATACTTATTCAATTTATCTATTTCTCTTTGGTATGTTTTCTTAATATAGTTTAATGCCCTTTTTGATGTATTTCTTTTCATAGTTACATTCATCCACATACATATATCATCTGCGTATTGTACTAGGATCACGTCTTTTGATAAGTGTTGGGGTAAGTCGTTCAGCAAGATGTTAAATAGAACAGGGGCAATAACAGAACCTTGGGGTAATCCCATGTGAAGAGTCTTAGGATTTGAGTACGTATTTCCGATTCGTACTTGTATACGTCTTTTAGTCAGGAAATCTTTGATATAATTATAGAGACGCCCTGAAAAGCCAACAGATTTCAGTCTAAAGAGTAACTTTGCATGCCAGACTTGATCATAGGCTTTCTTTATATCAAAGAAAGTTGCAAGAACGTTTTTTCTTCTAGCAAATTGTTGTTTTACATCTGTTGTAAGTTTAACCAAATTATCAATTGCAAATCTACCTCTCTGAAAGCCCGCTTGATTAATTGGGATAATTCTATTTTTATGGTAATAGTACATCAGTCTTCTCAAAATTATTCTTTCCATCAGCTTACCAGTATGTGATGTTAGCGCAATTGGCCTGTAACTGTTCTTATCTGTTTTACATTTTCCTTGTCTATGAACTGGTATTACAATAGACTGTTTCCATTGTGCTGGCATTAAACCATCAATCCAGCACTTTTGAAAAAGCTTAAATAACAAAACAACAAAATTTTCTGGTAAGTGTCTAAGCATCTCATTTGAGACCGCGTCAAGTCCTACAGATGTTTTCTTTTTAGGGAGGGATAGTAATGCGTCTTTAACCTAACTAAGTGTGAGTGGAGCATTGATGTTTTGACTGTTATCGGGACTTGGATCTGAATAATCACTTTTGCTCTCTTCTTCGGTTCTGTGTTTACTCATTTTAGGCGATAGACCTTCCAATCGCACAGACTCTGAGAACATTTCTACAAATGTTTCTGCTTTCTATGCACTGGACGGAAATTCTTTGTCTTCTGTCTTAATTGGGCAAGATGGCAAACTTATACCTTCTTTCATTTCACTGAATTTTTTCCAAACCTTTTTAGTATCTTTATGACTGAATATCTCGTTATTACAGAATGAGGACCAATATTGTCTTCTAGCCTGTGCAATGACCATGTTACTATAATGGTTTGCCCTTTTCTTTTCTATAAGATTTTCTTGTGACTTGTTTTTCATATAAATTATAAACTTACTTTTTTTTTATCATTTGCTGCTGCTTCACAGGCTGGCGTCCACCGAATATTTCCTAAATGCTTGTTTGATTTAAGCGAATTACATTTTGGAATTGATATATCGGCGGCTTGTAATATGGTGTCAGTAAAGAAGGAATATAAATTTTCTATATCCCCAGTGTTTACGGACTCAGTGTTTTTGCAAGCAAGCATACTTTCGAATTTCTCCCAGTCAGTATCTTTATAGTTATACTTTGGGACTTTGTCTTTTTGAAATTACGTATATCTTTCAGTTTCATTAAAAGTGTGTTAGTGTGTGTGTTAGTGTTAGTGTGTGTGTTAGAGTGTGTGTGTGTGTGTGTGTGTGTGTGTGTTTACATGTAATTTTGTTTTTAATCGCTTGAAACAAGACAATGGCGCTACCAAAGTAGTTGACATTTAGTTTCTTTTCTATGAGTCAGGGTGATGGTGTGTGTGTGTGTGTGTGTGTGTGTGTGTGTGTGTGTGTGTGTGTGTGTGTGTGTGTGTGTATCTGCATACAGTCGCATTCGCACCTCCCACGTACGTGTTTGTGTATGTGTGTGTCGTGACAAGTGTGTATGAGTTTCACTACAGTTTAGGTTACCGCTTGTAGCAGTTCTACCCATCACAACATCTCTTTCATTAATTAATCTCGGGAGTTCTGTCTGTTGTCAAGTCCTTTCTTGATCGCACATTTTCACTTTTTCGCAACCCCAACAACAGCAACAACAACAACAAAAAAACAACCAAGTACAACTATCAAAGACACCCCGCACAAAAAAAAAAAAAAAAAAAAAAAAAAAGGAAAGAAAGAAAGCTTCGGTTCAAGGGAAACCACCCCGTTTCAATACAGCGACGACCTGGTCTTCCGCGCAAACTTCTGCTTGTTTCCCTCTAACGTGAAGGGCGCCGCTCTCAACCCTGTGGCCCCAGAGACAAAGTGGCGATTGATTCCGTTCGAGAGCAAGGGCGTAGGCGTCTCAGGAGCTTCGGTCTCTATGCTCGTCTGCTTGTCATCGTCGTCGTCATCATCCTCGCTATCGACGACGTGGTCAGCGGAGAGGGTGAAGGTGCACTTGTGGCCGTTATGTCGGTGGTGGTGGTCGTTGCTCTCAACGTCCTGGTGTGTCAGGGTGCTATTGTCGTTGTCGTTGTTGTCGTCGTCGTCGTTGTCGTTGGCATTGCGTAGAGAGGGCCTGGCACCTTGTGTGAACTGTGATGAAATGTACGAGAAAGGGGTGAGGGTTTGGTTGGAGGAGGGGCCGGGGGGGGGGGGGTAAACATCAGGGTCTATATTCAGTGACTGAGTCACGTGAATCTCTTGTTGAAGTTCCTCAAGACAGGTGTGTGTTTTTTTGTTGTTTGTTTTTTCACAGTAATAATATAAGAGAGAGAGAGAGAGAGAGAGGAGAGAAAGGGAGAGAAAGAGAGGAGGGAGGGAGAGAGAGAGATTCAAAAGATTCAAGATTCAAAAACTTTATTAGTCAACGATAAGACACAACAATATTAAGAGAGAGAGAGAGAGAGAGAGAGAGAGAGAGAGAGAGAGAGAGAGAGAGAGAGAGAGCATGTTTCCCTTACATCTTTATAACACACAGAGACACAAAGACACATACACCCACCCACACAAACACACCGTCACACACACACACGCGCGCGCGCGCCTAGTATTGGTGGTAGAAGTAGTAGTAGTAGTAGCAGCAGTAGTGTGTGTGTGTTTGTGTGTGTTCATACGTACATGCGTGCGTGCGCGCGCGACCCCGTGTGTATGTGCGTGCATGTATGTGTGCATGTGCGTGCGCGCGCGTGTGTGTGTGTGTGTGTGTGTGTGTGTGTGAGTGCCTGCGTGTGTGTTTGGTGTTGGCGGGCGGGGGGGAGGAGGGATCTGTTAACCCGTTGTTTTTAAGCGCTCTATTTAGACAATAGGCCCTATATAAATTCAGGTGAGTAGTAGTAGTAGTAGCACCAGCAGCTGTAGTAGTAGTAGTAGGTGGAGATGTATGAGGAGGAAGAGAAGAAGAAGAAGTATTGTTACAATCAGCATCATTGTCATCATCATCAGACACTATATGAATTTCTAAGTAATAATAATGAAAATGATGATACTGATGATTTCTAAATAATAATGATGATAATAATAATGATAAGAAGAAGAAGAATGACAATAGAACTACTACAACTACAACAACTACAACTACAGCAACAACAACAACAACTACTACTGCTGCTACTACTACTACAACTACTACAAATGATAATAATAATAATAATATTAGTGATAATGATAAAATATCATTTATTTTCAGTCCAATATCATCATCGTATATTAACAGACTATAAATGAATAAACAGACAGACAGATATATAGATAGATAAATAAATAAATAAACAAACAAACGAATGAATGAACAAATAGATGAACAATAAATACCTAAACTAAACCAAACTAAAACACTGACAGCGATCAGACACTGACCGTGAAGCCAGCCATGACCAGTCCCAGCAGCCCCCCGGCCACCACCTCACTCAAGCGGTGCTGGTGGTCGCTGACCCTCGTGACGCCGCACCACGTGCCGTACAGCGTCAGCACCGCGTATGACGTCAGCTTCGCCAGGCGCCAGTGACGCGTCCTCAGCCTCGCCTCCAGGTACAGCTGGGGATACGAAAAAAGGGGAAAATATATATCTCTATCTATCTATCTATCTATCTATCTATCTATATTACTAAATTATTCTCGTCCCTGGTCCACAGGGGAAGTAATCATGGTACGAGTTAACTCGTACCATGATTACTTCCCATGTGGAGCAGGGACGAGAATTCTCGTACCAACACACTATTCTAATTTCGTTCATTCTTGCTTGGTACAGATGTCATTTTAAACTGAACCGTTTACGGATTCCCGTAACACCGGTGGCCGTTCAAGGCTATGGAATCGTTAAACTTTAACAATAACTCTAGAATGGGCGAAACAGGGATGACCTACATGTCATTTTAGAGGAAATTGAACGGATTGTCATTGCTGTTTCTTGTGTTGTTTTTTTTCTTGTTTGTTTTTGTTGGTTTTGTTTTTGCTGAAAGAAGCACCACTACCACCACTGATACTACCACTACTGCTAAGACCACCACCACCACCACTATCACTCTGCCACAGGCTACCACTACCAACACTACCACTGCCACTACCACTACCACCACCACCACCACCACTACCACTCTGCCACAGGCTACCACTACCAACACTACCACTGCCACTACCACTACCACCACCACTACCACTCTGCCACAGGCTACCACTACCAACACTACCACTGCCACTGCCACTACCACTGCCACTACCACTACCAACACCACCACTACCACTCTGCCACAGGCTACCACTACCAACACTACCACTGCCACTACCACTACCACCACTACCACTCTGCCACAGGCTACCACTACCAACACTACCACTGCCACTGCCACTGCCACTACCACTACCAACACCACCACTACCACTCTGCCACAGGCTACCACTACCAACACTACCACTGCCACTACCACTACCACCACCACCACCACCACCACTCTGCCACAGGCTACCACTACCAACACTACCACTGCCACTACCACTGCCACTATCACTACCACCACCACCACCACCACTACCACTCTGCCACAGGCTACCACTACCAACACTACCACTGCCACTACCACTACCACCACTACCACTCTGCCACAGGCTACCACTACCAACACTACCACTGCCACTGCCACTATCACTACCACCACCACCACTACCACTCTGCCACAGGCTACCACTACCAACACTACCACTGCCACTACCACTACCACCACCACCACTACCACTCTGCCACAGGCTACCACTACCAACACTACCACTGCCACTACCACTGCCACTCACGATCATGAAGAGCGCCAGGTACAGGGACAGAGCGGCGTGTCCTGAGGGGAAGGACTGGCGGGCAGCGTCCAGGTCAGCCTCCGTCACCTCCGTGTTGGTGCAGTTGTAGTCTGACACGTAGCTGAAATACACAGGGGTTTGTGTCGCTTATTCACAACGGCAACAACAAAAGAAAACAAGAGGCAAAGCCTTCATGACTCACTTGTGTCTCGCGCGTTATCCAGTACAGGAATCATGAGGAGAAAAAAAAAAAAAGAGATGAAGAAATTGTTAAGAGTGTTCTATAGTAAGTATGATGAACACACACACACACACACACACACACACACACACACACACATATATATATATATATATATGTATATATATATATATATATATATATATATATATATATATATATATATATATATATATAATAAGCTTGGGGGGGGAAAGGGCATGCGAAATGGATCGAACCATGCATGTTCAGTTCCAAAGCAAGCAGACTTATCTGACATCATTTGACGAAATATAATATTAAAAGCAATGTTGTTGCTTTCTTCTTCGTGCAATAAATAGACGTGATTGTATTGGACGTAATAACGCCGTTTAAATCATGTTTTTTGAGTGTGTTTTATTATATCTCGATTATTATTTTATATTTCGTCGGTAAAGGAGACGTTGCCATCACTTCAAGCACATCGCAACACATGGTAGATCTCTAGATCTGCACGAACTGAACCAGTCTACAACGGGCAGACGAAGAAATAATCGATTCATTTTTTCTTTTATGTTCATTCCACTTAATTCGGTGTCCACTTTAGGATATTCATATGCAGTAAACAGGTTGATGGTGTAGTTAGTATCACTATGTGTTATGTTCAGAATTTGTATTTCTTTCCTTTTAACTGTGAACAAGAAAAACGAGGTCAAATCTTCTCACCAAACACAACCTACCTTCCAGCAAGTCAGTGCGAAGCGGTTTATAGAATTTTCGGATTTCGGGACGCACCTTAACGAAATAAAACTTAATGATACGGAAATACGGCTTAATTCGGGAGACTTTCAACGTATTGTTGGTATGACTGTTAAGATTTTTTTTCATACTATGTTTAAGCCAATTTTGTATTGAGAAAATGGAAATGTTACACACACACACACACACACACACACACACACAGAGAAAGAGACAACCGAACACTGGGTTAAAACATAGTTTCTCTGTCCTTTCGGTCCTGAAATGAATAGATATTTTAAACAGAAGAGTCATTCCGCGAGTGTCCATTCTCTCTCTTCTGTCTGTCTGCCTGTCTCTGTCTCTCTCTCTCCAAAAATCATAGGAGACGAGGGTGCTGTTGATACGTGTCCTATTTTTCTCAATATCATCGTTGTTTTATTCAAATCTGTACGTTTTGAGTTGTTGTTGATGTGATTATGATCATTGATGTTGCTGTTATTGATGTTGTTGTTGTTGTTATTGATGTTGTTATTTGTATTTGTATTTCTTTTTATCACAACAGATTTCTCTATGTGAAATTCGGGCTGCTCTCCCCAGGGAGAGCGCGTCGCTACACTACAGCGCCACCCATTTTTTGTATTTTTTCCTGCGTGCAGTTTTATTTTTTTTTTCCTATCGAAGTGGATTTTTCTACAGAATTTTGCCAGGAACAACCCTTTTGTTGCCGTGGGTTCTTTTTACGTGCGCTGAGTGCATGCTGTTTATCGGTTTATCGTCTCATCCGAATGATTAGCGTCCAGACCACCACTCAAGGTCTAGTGGAGGGGGAGAAAATATCGGCGGCTGAGCCGTGATTCGAACCAGCGCGCTCAGATTCTCTCGCTTCCTATGCGGACGCGTTACCTCTAGGCCATCACTCCACTTATTATTATTATTATTATTGTTGTTGTTGTTGCTGTTGCTGTTGTTGCTGTTGTTGTCGTTATTGTTGTTGCTGCTGTCACCACACGGTTCCTGCACGACAGACGCCCACTCACCCCTCACACGTGCCCCAGTCGACGTCGGGTCTGCACAGAGCCAGGAAGTGGGGCCTGAGGCACCCCGTGGTGGTCTTCAGCACCAGCACCGTCAGGGTCAGCGCCAGGTAGCCCCAGAAGTAGGTCACGTAGACCGCCACCACCTGCCGGAGTGCTGGGGGATGCTGCTGCTGCTGTTGCTGTTGTTGCTGTTGCTGTTGTTGCTGCTGCTGTTGTTGCTGCCCGCCCATCCTCAGTCTTCCTCTTCTGCTACTGCTGCTGTGTCGCGTGTTGTTGGCGTGAGCTCGGGTAAGGAGGCATCGTCGACGCAAGAGAAGCTCTGTGAGCAGGATCTGTTTTGGACAAGAAGGAAAGGTTGGGAGGAGGAGGAGGAGGAGGAGGAGGAGGCGGGAGATGGGAGAGGAGGGATGTGAGAAGATTGGTGGAATATTTTTTTCGGGGGTGGTGGTGGCTGGGTTGGGGGGTGGGTTGGGAGTGTGGGGGGTATTGTGTGTAGTAGGTGGGTGGGGTGATGGGGAGAAAGGGGGAGGGTGGAGGTAATTTTCTGTGTGTGTGTGTGTGTGTGTGTGTGTGTGTGTGTGTGTGTGTGTATGAATTGTTTCCTTTTCTTTCTATTTTTTCTCTCCAAAATATATCTATTTAAACTCAATGGTCTTTGTTCCCATTCGACTGACTGTGGGATAGCAAGCTGCCTCCATTTCTTTCTTCATTTTTCTCAACCTTTCTTTCTCCCTCCCAACGTTCGTTCTTTCCTTATCGGTTCCTTCTTATTCCTTCTTTGCTTCCTTTCTTTCTCCCGAATCTTTCTTCCCTCCTGCATTCCCTCCTCCTGCCATTCCCTCCTCCTGCCATTCCCTCCTCCTGCATTCCCTCCTCCTGCCATTCCCTCCTCCTGCATTCCCTCCTCCTGCCATTCCCTCCTCCTGCATTCCCTCCTCCTGCCATTCCCTCCTCCTGCATTCCCTCCTCCTGCCATTCCCTCCTCCTGCATTCCCTCCTCCTGCATTCCCTCCTCCTGCCATTCCCTCCTCCTGCATTCCCTCCTCCTGCATTCCCTCCTCCTGCCATTCTTCCTTCCTTTCTTTCACACATTCTTTCTTCTCTTCTATGTTCCTTCCTTCTGTCATTCTTCCTTCCTTTCTTTCACACATTCTTTCTTCTCTTCTACGTTCCTTCCTTCTATCATTCTTCCTTCCTTTCTTTCACACATTCTTTCTTTCTTCTGTGCTATGTTCCTTCCTTCTGCTATTCTTCCTTTCTTTCTTCTTCCTTTCTTTTACTCTTTTTTTCTTTCTTCTTTAATATGTCCCTTCCTTCCTTCCTACCATTCATCCCTCCTTCTTTTCATTTCTTTCTCTTTCTTTTTCTTCATCAGCCTTTCTTCTTCGCCTTTCTTTGTTTTTTGTTGTTTTTTTTTTTTTGTTCATTTGTTTATGTCATCTCCACGCTAACAGCATGTGCGTTTAGCCTGTTGGCGTAACAGCTGGTTTGTGCTCAGAAGCACAAACAAGAAGCACTCCTTCGAAATCCGCGTGCGATTTATCACTGACAACAACGGGAAGAGTGTGACAAGTGGCAACGACGGTTTGAACTGATGCTGTGTCATTGTTTTCTATAGGGCGGTGTCAATAATGTGTTGATAACGAATCACACAAACACAAATGAGCACGTTAACTCTCTCCATACGAACGGCGAAAGGGACGACGTTAACAGCGTTTCACCCCAATTACCATCATCAAAATATTGCAAGCGGAAGGCTCTTATACTGAAGAGGTGAATGTTGACAAAGAATACCACAATTCTGACGACGGAAGCAAAAGGTTGGGTCATTCAGACACCTACTGGACATCCGAGGGGTCTGTGTAGAGGAGAAGAGAGGACTGGCCGTACTGAGTGTGTTAACCTTTCCGAGTTAAAAGAAAGAAACAACAACAAAAAAAGTCTTAATGCACTTGTGCACTGTACTCACAATAGCGGCGGGAAGGACCAACGTAATGCTGACCACGACGTCATTAGTGACGGTGTCGTCCAGATAGGGATACCTGATGCTGTCATCATCACAGAAGAAACCCTGCCTCCTGGGTTTGACCAGGGCATGGACAGTCAGGATGGACCCGATCCCTGGAACCCAGAGAGACACAGAGAGAGATAGAGAAAGAGAGAGGGGGGGGGGGATTGGGAAGTGAGAGACGGAGAGAGAGAGAGGGGGGGGGTGGAGGGGGGAGAGAGAGACGGATAGAGAGAGAGAGAGGGGGGGTGAGGGGGGAGATAGAGGGGGTGTGGGAAGTGAGAGACGGATAGAGAGAGAGAGAGAGAGAGTGGGGAGGAGATAGAGGGGAGAGAGAGAGGGGGGAGTGAGAGACGGATAGAGAGAGAGAGAGATAGAGAGAGGGAGAGGGGAGAGAGAGAGGGGGGTGAGAGACGGAAAGAGAGAGAGAGAGAGAGAGAGAGAGAGAGAGAGAGAGAGAGATACGGATACGGATGATTTATTCATCAGGCCGTAGCTCCTATGAAGGGGTGCACAAACAGCATCTGTTGCGTCGCATTTGTTTGAACAGACACGAAGAAAAAGAAATCACATGAAGCAACATTTAGAATAACAAAACGACGGGCGCAATAGCCGAGTGGTTAAAGCGTTGGACTGTCAATCTGAGGGTCCCGGGTTCGAATCACGGTGACGGCGCCTGGTGGGTAAAGGGTGGACATTTTTACGATCTCCCAGGTCAACATATGTGCAGACCTGCTAGTGCCTGAACCCCCTTCGTGTGTATATGCAAGCAGAAGATCAAATACGCACGTTAAAGATCCTGTAATCCATGTCAGCGTTCGGTGGGTTATGAAAACAACAACATACCCAGCATGCACACCCCCGAAAACGGAGTATGGCTGCCTACATGACGGGGTAAAAACGGTCATATACGTAAAAGCCCACTCGTGTGCATACGAGTGCACGCAGAAGAAGAAGAATAACAAAACATATTATGAAGCTGCAATTTCTCTAAATTCAAATGCTTTTTGCAGGAACATGGACAAATTCCACACATCATTTTGCCGTTTTGAAGACGTCAACAAACTTAACTTGAATGCACAAAGCTGTCAGTAATATTTAGACGGAATATATTTTTTCTCCGATATCTACGAGAGCTGGACAGGTCAGCACAAAATGTACTTCGTCTTCTTTTTGCCTGTAGCATGAAGAGCAAATCTAATCATTATTAGGTTTCCTGTATCTGTGACGATGAACTACTAAACCCGACACACCCAACCTAAATCTTGTAGATATAATTTTCAAATGTTTGTCCATATTTAGCATTAAATACAATTTCGTATCATGCAGCCCACAAAAAGTTCTATGCAAACAAAATCTATCACAAATTTGAACATGTTAATTCCATGCTTACCATCTACGATCAATTAAACTTTGACGAAATATTCTAACAAAATTATCTGTGCTAGCCACACCTTGATTTAACCACACTTCGCCAAAAAAACATTTTCACACAGACAAATACTGACATCAGTTACACAATTTTTCTTTCCTCTAGCATCCAGTTCAAACAACATTTTATAAGTTTTCAAAGGTATTCTACTTTCATCCATTTGTATCAATCTAAGCCCATATCGTACGCACTGGACAGCAGAATTTACAACTATTGGGTATCTATTAGTTTCACAACAAACAAGGTCATTTGGGGTACACACATCAACACACAAAAACTTCTTCAAAGCAAATAGATGTACAGATTCACAGTAAACAGCAGCTTTATATAAACCCCACAACTCTGAACCATATTGGCTGCACTTGGAAATCGAACATTTTCAGAAACAAGTTCTGGGAAATATCATTTAATGAAGATAATCTTTTCATAATACAC